>NC_082401.1:23017957-23042957 GCF_031168955.1 Gadus macrocephalus
CTGCGTTACTACCTCCAGGAGCGCTCATTCACCCTCTGCTCTGACCGCGCCACCCTTCAGTGGCTACGCCTCATGGAGGACACCAAGGCGTTGATCACCCGTTGGAATCTCGCTTTACAGGTGTTTAAGGTCAAGGTGATCCGTATGCCGGGGGGCACAGATGGTGGTGGCCGACTTCTTCTCCTCCCTGCTAGAGCACTGTTTTGTTTTTTTGTGTGTTTTGCAATAACGTGTGTGTGGCAATGTGTGTCTGTTCTCGATCCGTGGAGGTAGGGCACTAAGTGTTCCCTCCACAGCTGAATAAATAATTATACGAACACTGCTGCACTGCTCACTCCCAAACCCTTGTTAGTAGTAAACCCAAGTTGCTACATTCGTCTGGCCGAATCTAGAAAACATCACCTTGTTTGGTTCACGAAAGCAATTCACGTTTAGGCCCGGATTCTAAGAAGCAAGGAAACTCAAGGTAATCTTCAGCAACCGCTGGGTCCACTTGTAATGACTTTGAAGCTTCCTTGGGACATCCTGATAGCTTGCAAACCTGTATGAGCTGATGCTAGGTAACAATGGACTGGAGAAGTATACAGTATATCAGATACTTTTTAAGCGTGCCGTCCAAATGCCCAGAAAGTTGTAGATTTCTGTAATATATATCTGATTATATGTCTTGTGAAAGGTTTGTGGAGCGAACTACTGCCCCAACCTTGGTCTCATCCGATGATATTAATCATGCGAAATTGAGGTCCATTAAGCGCTATTAGGTAGAGTAAGTAGAGAACCAGGCAACGAGCAGAGAAGGTCTTATAAACCCAAATGGGCAGAGGTCTACATTGATGCGGCTGACCACAGGGAACATTAATCAGGCGTCATGTTAATGGCTGGGATGCTAGGGAATGGGGAGGGGTGTAACAGTGGTGAGACCCCTAAAGTTGTTTGTCTGTGCTGACATCTAGAGGCTGTTGGTGGCACTGAATTCTTCCCTATAATGTCTGAAAAACTGCAGAGAAAAAATATTTTGGCTAAGTATTTCATGTCTAAAGCCAGATATTAAAGAACAAAGCGAGAACTAACCCTCTCCCTTTTTGAGATTCTAAATATCAAATGTAAATAAAGTTAAATTTGATCTTATGTTATTCATGTATCGCACCTTCTGCCTCTGTTCATCTTTCAGCCGCTGGTTCTCCTCCTCCTCTTCTGCTCTTCTCCTTCTGTCCAGCTCCATCTTTTTCATCTTGAAACCAGATGAAACATGGCACTATTTTCCTACTTCTGCATCCAAGCATTAAACATCTAATGTATCAATTCTATGTAACATTTCAGTCCCCACCAATGTGGTCTGTAAATCATTTGAATATTGTTTTAGTGTTTGTGTCTGTGGTAGGTGCTTGTCTTGTGTTGGGTACCCTTTTCTGTATTCTGGACTGGTCTAACTGCGTCTGCTGCCTTCGCCTTGCCTCGGCCAGCGACACCCCCCCACCTGGTGACAGACACACAGCGTCATGTTCAACACACATTATTCATTTCACAGTGTATTTAGATGCCAGCCGAACACGGGGTGCAAAAGTTACACTCGACGAGTCTACTCCCATAAAGGCTCCCCTAGAAGCTATCTGGTGCCCCCTAGTGGGCCTTGACCCCACCTGTTTCTGAGAACCACTGCCGTTTTTATCCAAGGCTTTTAGAGTGAATTCTGATGCATGACATTATGGAGCAGGGAGGGGTCAGACTCAGGACATACTGCTCAAGGAGGCCTATAGCTGGTTGAGGATGTGGAGGGAACCCAGTAGGCCTACCTTGGTGCCATAATTCGACACCAGAAACTGCAAGGGACAGGGTTTTGTTTCCTGGTTCACTGAGGAGATAATCCATCAAATACAAATTTAAGTTAATGAAGGTTTCAGAAGCGGTAGATAGATGAATAGATGTTTTTTTTTACATTGGCCAGTCTACATAATGTTGATTTTAAACCTTAGAGACCCTTTTTGTTTACGACTGCTGGCCCAGGTTGTATCCGCTAGATACGCGTTTACAGATTCCGCCACCCACCATCACCATAACAGATCGAAAGAAATAAGAAGCAAAAGAGATGGAAACGCCCAGGCTCACTCAGACTCCAGCCTGTCTGCCATCAGACTTTGGACACAATTCTTAAGTCTGATTTGTGAGATTAACCACTAACCACTTTCACTAGCTTGCCTTCCTTCAGAGTAAAGATTTGTGCACACTGCCCCAAAAAACACTGGGGTGTGGACGTTGGATGGAAGTCATTTGGGTGCAAACATGTCAAGTGAGATGAAACCCACCAGTCCCACAGTGAGATGAAACCGACCAATCCTATTTTACCCCCTCCCACATGTATGAAGTCATCTTGCCTAACAATTCTGGGGGCTCGTCGATGGTGACCGGCTTTAGAGACTCCTTGTACTTCTGAAAGTCTGCCTCTTCCTTCTGAGCCACTGGAGCAAAGGAAGCAAGAGACACACACATGTTAGGATACACAAATACATGCAGAAGACTGATTAATCTGTCGGGAGAAAGGTGAAGGTAGATAAGATGATGGATGTGTGGACAGATTGATGGAGAAAAGACGTAGGCCTACTCATTTGTAGCTGACGCCGTCTGGTCTCGTTTGGGGCCACCCTGGTGAATCCCGTACATCTGGGACAGACAATTGTTGAGAAAGGGAGGTGTTACTAACAACCGTGTTAGATTCTAAAGTCGTCTACAGGTAAAACATGGGATCATGCATGGAAAGCATACAAGGCCTACAGTCTGAAACCCTTGGTTAAGAACCATGCATTTCATTTATTTTCATAAATAATAATATTTATTATTATTTTTCCTAAAGTTATGATTTTCTTACTCATGCTATTCATAATCATATCTCGTGTATTTATTTACTTACACAACACTAATACGCACTGCGCATGTGCACTCTCATTTTCGACAAAACGAAAGCGATCCCAAATGTCCCTATTATTTGGTTGGGTTCAGTTTCGAATCGTTTAAATCCGGTATTATAATGTTATATGTATCTTCACTGCACTAATAACAACGTCCCTCAGTACATATATAATTTTACTCAATTAATGTTTACTTTATAACTATTCATAAAGCACAGTTGCCACTTTTGTATTATATTTAAGAAAGATCTAATACCAATCATGTATGATATTCGAGACTCTAATATACATTTTACTTACGTTTCAGTATCTCGGGCATTTCCACTTCCATTTTCAGGTGAGACTACATCGTTTGTGTTATTCTGACGGTTGACAGCTCCATTGTCAGGGTTTCCCCTGCCGTTCAAGTTGTTTTGATAGTTTGGATCTGAATCCATTGATCCACGGAGAGACCGACACGTTTAACGGTAATGGTTAAATAGGAATGATAGAAGAAGACTTAATTTCAACTCACTATTCTGCCATGGACCATGAATAGTCCCCACACCTTCAGTGATCTCGTAAACAATGGTACATGTGGAAGCCAAACCCTTAGGTTCAAGGTTTAAAGTGCTGCCATCTAGTGGAAATAAGATATATGCAAAGGAGGGACAAAGAATTCAAAGTTTATTTTACATTTAAAAATAGCCTCAACTCGAGGCTTCGTACTACGGAAGAGGATTAGGGCCACACAAAAAAACAACAACTCAGAATTCTGAGAATGAGGTCAGAATTTAATTATTTATTTATGTGTGGACCGAATCCTCTTCCGTATTGGCCAGTACACACAATCCTTATTTCCCTCTCAGCCTGTACACCTCATCAATTGATGATTTTTTTCCTTTTTCAAACCCCCTACATCAAAAGGTACCATCGCATGTTGATATGAAAGAATTTTCTCCCTTCAGAGTTTCTTATTGTTGGCTGATAGAACATCACAGGAGCATCTGTATGATCCAAGCATGGCCTAATAAAATGTAAAACTCAACACTGCAATCACTGGACAAAAGTCATACTTTCTATAAATGTGTCCGGATATGGACCCCCCCAGTTCATCACCCACTCTCTTTGGTGTAATACCAGATACTGTGGTCAGGCCAAGAATTAGAGCTGACCCTATGGCCTTCCGGAGCCTAGTGGCTAGACGACTGATATAACTATGTTAAAGGTCATCATCTCCTCCGTCACATGAGGCTTGGATTAGAGAAGTTCTTCACTCTAGTAAAGTACAAAATATCAAATCCACAGTGCAGTAGGTGTACGGTTAGATTTCTCTCAATATGGCAGCCCCTCTTTGATCATATAGGGAAATGTGCAGTTCCAGGTGGTGCCTCCATACAAAAGAAGTTCCTTATTCTAGTAAATTATAAACGATCAAATTAGTTCAAAACACGTCAGACACTCTTTGACCCCTTAGAGAACAGTTCCTGGGGGAAACTGCATTAGCAGTACATATCTATTGGAATAATTAAGTATTTATTTATAAAGAATAGGTTTCTGTGGGGAGGTATATATATATATATATATATATATAAGATATACATTTTGTATATTTATTTGAGTCTTTATTTGCTAGATACATGTTGTGTATAGTCCTCTCTTCTTTGTATGTGCATTGACAAAAAAAATTGATAGTTTCAGGAACTACTGATACAATTGTGAAAAAACTCCAATAGTAAACAATTTTTTTAATTATTACAATAGATAATACATTTCTGGATAAACCAGCGGCTCATCATGATCGTCAATACAAGGTAAGAGCAAATCAAAAAAGAGAAAACCTATTAACTTTTTATTATTTATTATCCAACAAGCCCCATGTGAGGGAGACAAAGTCAGACAGATTAGCAGACGACCAACGGACGAAGACAGGTAAATGAGTTACTGACATACTAGTAACGTACAACGAAAACAACAGTTAAAATCTCCCTCATAGAACACTCCATGTGCAACTAATCCTACCAGATATATCTTCAATGGCTACCGTACATAAAGCTCTATAGACGGCCAAAGAGGACAATTGATTTCATCATGAGACGCCTCAAGGTATTGCACATTTCATAAACCTCAGCTAGACTCATGTACTACGGTGATGATGATGATGATGATGATTGCAAACATGATAAAGATGATGACAAGGTGCAAAAGTAGTTAGTGACATTGCCTAATGGAAAGGTCTTAGAAGACGATTCTGTTATTAAAATAAACCAGAACAGCCATTAGTGCACTAAATGGTAGGGCTATGCGAGGCAAATTTCACTAGATAACGTGACGCGACAGTGGTAAGGCAAAACAAATTGGTGGGGACGGAGTTGGGGGTTGCAGGGGTGACACCCCACTCGCTATCTGGTGTTACCGGACTAACACTCAAATGCATTTCTGAACATTTGTGTTTCAAGGTCTTGGATGGAGCTCATAGGAATGCATGGATGGCAGACATAGTAGCTCCAATGCTACTCCTCCTCCTGCACCTCCCTCATGAGAAGGATGGCCTGCCAGGAAAGTCTTCCAGGCGAGCACGGCAGTATGCCTTCACCTTGAGTGGGAAGAGGGGGCACTGGATATCACCATGTGTTTATTGGGAACACCTGTCTTGGCGTGTGTGCTTGTTGTGATTATGTGTGTTTGTGTGTGTGCGTGTCTGTCTACATTATGTTTTGTGGGAGATTGTATCAGGGTTCTGATACTACGGACGATGGCAGTGGTGGAGCTCACAGCTTGGGCTGGTTGGCCAGCTTCATCTTCAGGTTCTCAGCAATCTTGTCCAGGAACTCAAAGGTGTTGAGGTAGTCTGCACGCGTCACACTGGAGACGGGAGATGTGGGAAGTAGGGCAGGAGATGGAGATAGGAGACAGGTGTTTTGGGGGGGATGACAACATTAAATTAGACAATTCTATCACAAAACAGGTGAAACAAAAGCTGAAATCAGTGAATGATTTTTTACGAAGACCACACACTACAAAACCAATGAAAGCCAAAAGGCACAGGGTGTGTGAAGTTCGGTTCAAGTTGGCAACGTCATGTCAAGTCACATCATTTTAGTGGAGCAAACACATGGCACCGTGGACGAAGCGGCGCAGTGTTTTTCTGCTTGATTTGTACATGACTCCGGTCTCCATTGAAGGCGGCGTTAGGCTCACCCTGAGAGTCCTTTGATGCAGATGGCGAGGTCCTTGGTCATGAAGCCCGCCTCGATGGTCTCGATGCAGACGGCCTCCAGGGACTCAGAGAACACCCGGAGCTCCACGTTGCTGTCAAGCTTGGCCCTGTGGAGCAGGCCCCGCGTCCACGCAAAGATGGAGGCTGGAAGGCAACACACACACACACACACACACACACACACACACACACACACACACACACGACTGGTATCAGAAACATATTCATTTACCGTTTTTTTGGATCAGAGCCTTGTGGGATTTAAATCGTTGAACTATAAAGGGACTCTTGGGCCATAAAACCCATTTTTATTTTATGTTTCTATCTTGAGCCTGGGCCATTAACTATTTCCCTCGGGATCAATAGAGAAAGAGTAAATTAAAGCCATATGACTTGGTCATGGTTCAAACGGTCTACGGCATGCTTCATTGTTCTTCTACAACCTAAGCGAAGAGCTTGGCTTGTCGGCAACCAGTCCTGCCATCATAAGAATAGGGTAATTAGACCAGGGGTTATGTGATTTGTCCTTTTGTTGTCACTGGGTCCTTATATACAGTTCAGGTTCTGTCGCTCTGTCTGTGCCTTGTGTCCTTGGATTGAAGGTATCCTTGTTTTAATACTTGTATCTGGTTTTAAGCTGCCTTTCGAGGGACTCTGGTTTACAATTAGCCTATTTTGCTGGCCGGGATGTTTGCCCGTAATGTAATCAATGTGCACCGTCCTGGTCAAATTAAATAAAACCCAAATCCTCCAGGCGTCCTCAGTTAGCCCATGTTTTGGCTTGCCCCCTGGTGCTGCCTTACCGATGGGGTTGGTGGAGGTCTCCTTGCCCCCTGGTGCTGCCTTACCGATGGGGTTGGTGGAGGTCTCCTTGCCCCCTGGTGCTGCCTTACCGATGGGGTTGGTGGAGGTCTCCTTGCCCTGCTGGTGCTGCTTTACCGATGGGGTTGGTGGAGGTCTCCTTGCCCTGCTGGTGCTGCCTTACCGATGGGGTTGGTGGAGGTCTCCTTGCCCTGCTGGTGCTGCCTTACCGATGGGGTTGGTGGAGGTCTCCTTGCCCTGCTGGTGCTGCCTTACCGATGGGGTTGGTGGAGGTCTCCTTGCCCTGCTGGTGCTGCCTTACCGATGGGGTTGGTGGAGGTCTCCTTGCCCTGCTGGTGCTGCCTTACCGATGGGGTTGGTGGAGGTCTCCTTGCCCTGCTGGTGCTGCCTTACCGATGGGGTTGGTGGAGGTCTCCTTGCCCCCTGGTGCTGCCTTACCGATGGGGTTGGTGGAGGTCTCCTTGCCCCCTGGTGCTGCCTTACCGATGGGGTTGGTGGAGGTCTCCTTGCCCTGCTGGTGCTGCCTTACCGATGGGGTTGGTGGAGGTCTCCTTGCCCTGCTGGTGCTGCCTGTAGTGGCGGGTCACCGTGCCGTGGGCCGCTTCCGATTCTACCGTCTTCCCATCCGGACAGAGCAACACGCTGGTCATCATGCCTAGCGAGCCGTAGCCTGGAGAGACACACACACACACACATTGGAACAAAAGTATTAATGTCCACAGAATCGGTTATACAGCAGATTAATATTAGAAGATGCTAACAAATGTAATAATGGTAGTCGGTAGTATGTACAAGTAATACAGTACAAACATTGCACACAAACTAATCCCTGGCGCGCACACACACACACACACACACACACACACACACACACACACACACACACACACACACACACACACACACACACACACACACACACACACACACACACACACACACACACACACACACACACACACACACACACACACACACGTTCTGAATTCAAGCATGTTGCATGCTTCATTCATGTGTTTTTTGGTTCAAAGCTTCAAATATCTATATTTGATACCTGAAGTCACCGGTACGTAATGTGAGCCGATTACCAAAATGGAACAGACCTCTGAGGAACAGAACGTTCCGAATTTTGCATCATTATTTTTGTCATTATCTATAATTCAATTGGTTCCAAACCCGACTGGTTCTGGCAGCAGGCGGGCGCATACTGCAGCAGTCAAAAGGCCATGCACCGCTTCAGGTTGGCTCTTGAACCGGCTCGTCCAGCGATGACATTACATGGCGCGCTTATCCCTGTGCCTACCTTGGGCCACGGAGTCCGACTGCACGTCTCCGTCGTAGTTCTTGCAGGCCCAGATGAAGCCGCCGTCGGACTTCATGCACTGGGCCACCATGTCGTCGATGAGCCGATGCTCGTACCAGATCCCCTTGGCCTCAAACTGGGCGCGGTACTCTCTGAAAACCAACCCAGCTCACGGTTTAGCATGTGCGTCTGATTGTCCCTGTTTTTGTGTCTGATTGACTGTGTGTGTGAGCGTGTGTCTGATTATCCTTGTCTGATTATCTGTGTCTGATTGTCTGTGTGTGTGTGTCTGTGTCTGATTGTCTGTGTGTGCTTCTGTGTCTGATTGTTCATGTGTGTGTGTGTGCCTGAGTCCGATTGTCTGTCTAAGAATGTTTGGTCGTGGGGAGGATACCGTAAGGTTTGAAGTATGACTAGCCAAAAGGTCTGTTTGCAGGAGTGCACGTTTCCCGTACTTTTCGTAGATCTCCTGGAAGATGTCTTTGAAGCGCCCGTCGTATTTCTTCAGGATGGTGTTCTTGGTGCTCAGATAGAGCGGCCAGCCTTTGGTGATGCCCATCTGGAAGGAGCTGTGTGCAAAGTCCTTGATGGAACTGTCAGTGTTGTACATCCCCAGGGCCACCCCACCGGATTCTGGAGGCAGAGACAGAGAGACTTAAAGGTGCTGTAGGGGTAACATATATAGAAGAGGAGCAGAAGAGAGCCAGATTAAACAACCCCCAATATATGGCCCATCCCTGTCCGCTCCCTCCCTACCCATGCAGTTTATCCTCAATTTAGAAGTGTTGCAGGCAAGCCGGACTCCCCGAACACTTCGGGGAAGCGATTGTCTGATTGGTCAGAAATGATCCGGGAGCTGCCTCAATTGTCATGTGCAGTGCACTTCAAATAGCGAACTATAGTCTGTTGTCCCAACGTTTTAAAAAAGGTAAACTAAGGCAACACTCCTAGAACTTATCCCAACTAATCCAAAAGGCATGCAGCGTGGTTGGGGCTTGAAGATACAGCACGTTATCACATGCAGACACATTCCATTACCCATTTAAATTCTACTTAAGGCAAACTGAGCTCACTGTGAGGGCCCCTTGGAATGGCCAGAGTGAACTGGTCATTTCAAGTGAATAAAATAATATTAACAGTACATGTAAATTTGCTTGTATTGTATCAATCAATTACTGTTCATGACATACATATTGATTGCCATCGCCATTCAATTAAGATCCACATACACAGGTCTTCTGTCTGCATGAGTCAATGGCTTTACTTATTCTCCCGGGTCCAACTGAGCACTCACTCGTCCGTGAAACCTAATGCTACCTGACAAGGGGTAGGTTGACACACAAAGGTACACCAACACCAAGCATTTGGGCTCTTACCCTTAAACTCGTACACAACGTACTTGACCGGCTCTCCCTTCGCTGGTGTGTAGGTCATCTCCACTTTCCCTGGCCCTGGCACAACAAAGTCTGTGGCCTTGTACTGTAAGACAAAAATTAAAACATTTAAATGTAGTTCAATTGACTACATGAAGAACGGTAGCCTCTCCCTCCTTGGAATTACTACGTTTCGAACATCATATAAATTACAAACATGAATGAACACTAGAATGAATGAACATTTTAGAAAACGCATTTGAAGCTCAACCGTTGGACCTTAACTGAGTTGGACTAAGATAGGATTTTTCATAACAGTGTTACATCGTAACCCAGGTATGACCCCTGAGTTTCATACTAGGAACTGTCTGCAAAACCAGTTGGAAATGTTACACCTCATTGATGATGTGTTCATTAAAAAAAATTCAAATGCTGGCAACTTTTTAAAAAAAATGAGAAAAATGGGCGGCATAACGATTGATTTTCTGAAACTTCGAGATAAACTTAGATTAAATGATAACTAAAACCAAGACGTGTTTACCAACAGGGATGTGGAATGACACTTGACCTGGATTGCTGACCTTTGAGCATAGCTCTGTTGACTTCAGCTAAACACTGACAGGGAAGGGAGCCAGAGGCTACGAGCTGCTGCAGGGTTAATGAAGTCATCAACCAGTGGGGCAGATGGGATACAGTCGGTTCACGTGCTAACCTCACTGTGCAAAGGGCAACTTAAGAATTGTAATAAATGACTTGATCCCTCCTGACAGCACAACCCCTCAATGGCATCAGCAAGCTAATCCTTAATGGGAATAGAAAGGGACCCATAGCCTATCATCTAAAATAACTTCACCACGCCTTATGATTTTATCAACAATCCATGTTTTGATCGTCATTTGTTTATGCACAGCTGTTATGTGACATTATTAAACAGTAGGTGTAAAGTCAATTCACCCCAGCGCGACACAAAACTACAGCAAACACTACGCAGTGTTTTTTCTGTATCCGTGTGAACATTTTGCACGTTTAGTGCACTAATGTGAATGGACCTTCACCTGGCAATAAAGCTTATGTGATACGTAGACGACGTATATAAGGTCATGATTTAATGCCTCTTGGAGGTCAGGCCAAAGATAAAGTCTTATCCCACTGCACTCTATCCTGCTCTGTGTGTGGTGCATTGGTAGCTCATCCACAGGCCCGTCCAGCCCCCCCCCCACACCTGATCTCCGTGGGCGTGCCTGCCGATGATGATGGGCTTCACCCAGCCCGGCACCAGCCGGGGGATGTTCTTGCAGATGATGGCCTCCCGGAACACGGTGCCGCCCAGGATGTTGCGGATGGTGCCGTTGGGCGAGCGCCACATCTGCTTCAGCTTGAACTCCTCCACGCGGTTCTCGTCGGGCGTGATGGTGGCGCACTTGATGCCCACGTTGTAGCGCTGCACCGCCTCCGCCGCCTCCACCGTCACGCGGTCGTCCGTGGCGTCGCGGCTCTCCATGCCCAGGTCGTAGCTGGGGGCGGGGGAGGGAGGAGGATGGGGGTCAACAACGGGAGAAGGGGGGGAGAGGGGCATTGGGGGACGTGAGGTTTTTCTTTTTGGAGATGGATGGGTAAACAATAATAAGTGCTTGAAAATTGCGCATTGTGATTCTGATATGCGGATACATATCAGTAACAGCAAATGGTGATACCGATATGATGCATGTTGATATGCTGTGCTGTAGAAAAGAGCCTTCTAGCTCTGGCTAATCAGTGTGTTTTTATCATAGCACCTTTCTGATCTGCTTTACAACATGGTTACCAAATGGCAGCCATGAACTTGAAGGCATTCTTAACCTTTCACCCAAATAGCCCTGCCCCCTCAGCCACGACAATGGAGAAACCAACAACGGTGATGTAACAGTATCACCATTTGCTGTTACTGATATGTATCACACACACACACACACACACACACACACACACACACACACACACACACACACACACACACACACACACACACACACACACACACACACACACACACACACACACACACACACACACACACACACACACACACACACACACACACACGCACGCACGCACGCACGCACGCACGCGCCCGCTTGTGCATGTGTGTGAACATAAAAAAAAGGGAAATATAATTTGTCTCAATTAGGGAGAACTACAAGCTCTGAACTTTTTTAGCTTATTAACCAAAAGCACTTCACGAGGAACCAAGACTGTAAACTGAAACCACATTTAAACCAGTTGTATGGGGCCCTAGTAAAACACACAATTTTTTTGGGTCAAGGGTTAATTGAGCGTTAAATGCAGTGATTACACCCTAACCCTCTGCTGACACAATCCAACAAAAAGCCACACACATGCCCATCCACCCTTGTGATACGTTTCCCTGGAGGAGATCCGCCTTAAAGTTTTAATTATTTCCACTTTGGCCCGACATGCCACATGACCCAACGCACCAACAAATAGATTTAGAGCACATTCGAAAAAGACAGAAGTTTGCTGTGTTTTAAAAGGGCCTTAGACACGCTTACCATGTCCAACCACGTCCCGAGGAAAGGCTCCTTAATTCCAGCTATATATCATGTAACCAACATAAAAATAGCCAATACAAAACCACATGTGCATATTTTGCATTACTTCTTTGGCATAAAAGGCATTAGTCCTCTGAGCCTTCTCCTCACTCCCACCATATCTTCAGGTCACCTTGTGCCCCGGAGATTCTGCTGGAGGCTGACAAACACTTGCATCTCTCTATTTCCTTAACAAATGTGCAACAAACATACACACACAGTACCTGTGTGACCTGTTTAACGTGTCTGTGGTACTGCCGATGAATATGTGTAAGCCACCCAACCCCTCCCCCTCAGACCTAGACACTGCAGAACAGGTAAAGGGGTTTCAGTGGGAACAGGTTGGGACAGAATGGCTCTTCTTCATTGCATGTGGTCTAGTTGGGCACCCAGCAGGGTGCAGTGTTGTTGGTTACCTGTGCATGTCCATCTCCAGGTATGGAAAGATGAGCTTCTCCTTAATGAGTTCCCAGATGACCCGAGTCATCTCGTCTCCTTGCATCTCCACCACGGACCCCGCCTTGATCTTCTGGGACATCTTGGGAGCTGACACGAGAGAGAGAGAGAGAGAGAGAGAGAGAGAGAGAGAGAGAGAGAGAGAGAGAGAGAGAGAGAGAGAGAGAGAGAGAGAGAGAGAGAGAGAGAGAGAGAGAGAGAGAGAGAGAGAGAGAGAGAGATTATATAGCTTATGGCTATTTGAAGAAGTTAAGTTAAACAAAACCAAAGAGGCTGGAGCAATATGAATAAGCAGCAGTGAACATTTTATTACATGAGGAAAACATGCAAGTTTACGTAAACCGGTGCAACAGTGCAATTGCGCAACGCCAAGGGTGTATCTGGAATGAATGAACTTCATTCATAGAGACCGTTTAAAAGAGCAATGACTCAACATTGCTGACTTTTGGTCGAAACCGCATAATAACTGTCAAAAAAAGTATATTTACAGGCATTTCTATTTGGAAAATATATGCATCCTACTTTTTGTTTAAAAAGACAGCTATAAAATGTAAAATAGTTAGTAATTTCATGCACGGTTAATGCAACACGTGTTTACAGATTATGTATCAATTTGATAGAACATGCAGTTACATGACTGGAAACTTTGTTGAAGAAGAATCAGTATTCAATATCTCATGTGTTGCATAACTCTGGGATAGGGCGATCGTATGATGGGGAGGGGACTGCACCACGACGGTCATGAAGTTCAGGGTCGGTACGAAATGTTAAACACCACCAAAATAAAAAAAAACACTATCGCTACATATCAAAATAAACATAAGGACAAAATTCATATGCAAAAACATACGTAAGACAAGGGAGCTTGATCAAGATAGGGGTCCAAAGGGTTTGAAAATGAGGGATGGTAGTGGTACGCACCACACAATAGATAAGACAGTCCTCAAATTGCATTACTGGTTTATGCATACAAAGTTTTTCGGATTAACCGAATGCATTATAGTAATTAATTCGAGTACAGGCTAAACAATAGGAGCAACTATTCAGACGTCGTAGGATTAGGTCACGTACCCGGTACACTCCTGTCACGTCATCATTTCGATATGCTATAGGCTCATGTAAACAACCATTGCAACATGTTAATGTACCTACCTTTTTCGTTTTATTATACTGAAGAGCGTCGGTGAATGGTTGAAGGAGGCACTGATGACTTGGCGTCTACACAGGACTGATGAGCGCAAAGAGGCGATATAATAACACTGCTTCCGCGATCACTCTCCAAATCAAATGACATAATCTCAACCAATCAGAGAACTTCTTCACGTTCCACTGACTAATGAAATGAGACCACACCATTGTATGGGAGGGGCTTGCTGAGGAAACTACTGCAATTGGCCGGTTGTGCAGCACTCAAACAAAACAAATTATTAATTTCTGGGCAGAAGCGCAAACCTGTTGCAAAATGAAAATGGACTTTAATACTTTTTTTTTATATGCATCGTAATACACATTGTAGATTAACACGCCGTTAATTGAAAAAGTTCATTATTAATGTTAATATTAAACATAATTTGCCTATTCTACCTGACAGATGAGATAAATTAGGACGAACGTAACTTAATTATAAATATCAATGGCACGTATCTTAAGTGTCGAATTTGTAATTTCAAGAAGGTGTGATGTAACTGATGACTGAATCATCCCACTGCACTTCGCAGTAACGGCCATCAGATGGCGAAAATCCCTCGATAAATGCATGAGTCAGTGCTCTGCTGCTGGATTTGCAAAAAACTATTATATATAGGATTGCTCCGATTTCAATTCAATTTAGAATTTGGCTACCCTTTACACACAAGCGTGCAGATTAACTTTACTAGTCATGCTTCTGAATGAAATGGGCCTGCTTTAACAGTGTAAGCATTGTTTTCGGTCACCGACTTTCACTTGAATTTCACCTGAAGTGGAGGGAAATCAATTGGGTTTATGCTAGAACAACATGTTATATCCACAGAAGCTATTCCATTGTCCCCTATATATGTCCCATTATAGCCTGCCTGTTATTTTTTTAGCCTTAAGGTGTTTAATGAGTTGGTTCATCGGACAGTAGTTTTGTTTATAGTCTAGCGCTTCTTTTCGAAGTCTTACTACACGCACAAAGGTAATTCCCCTGCTTTGAAACGACAGCATGCCATACCCCTCCTCCATTCACAGGATCAGTTCACAATCCTGGAAGAAAGGGAGTCTCACAACGTCACGTGATACGGCATCTGCTCTCGGTAACTAAGATGACTGAGACGAGCAAGAGAGAGAGGGAGCGAGAGAGAGTAGGAGGAGAGAAAGGGGGAAGACGAGGAGGAGCTTGCCGCTTCTATACCGTTTCAACCGAGCAACATCAGCACCGAAACTTGCTGCCTGACTCTCCGCATCTCTCCATCACACCAGTTCTTCTCTTAACTAATGCTGTAGTACTCACCCATTAAGCCATACAGGCTGATCATTGTTGTTTAAGTCCATTTTTTACCCTTTCCCCCCTCCCTATACTTGCAATGCGCTCAGCTTAGTTTTTTTTTCCCATTGTTCAAGGTTGTTCAGGGCTCATTTGAACGGATATGGTCACAACCCCGCCGTCTCAAAGTGGAGCCACCGCGCGTTACTCGGATTGGCGCGCTCCTGCAGGGGCTGGGATGCGCGCCAGGCACCTCACGGTTCCTCCCGGGGTTCGGGTCTGACCAGGACTCCAGCGCCGGCCCCGGGCGGAGAGCCAGGAGGAGTCAGTCGACCCGAAGCAGGATGCCGGTGATGAGAGGGCTGCTGGCCCCGCAGAACACCTTCCTGGATACCATCGCCACCCGCTTCGATGGCACCCGTAAGTCACCGACTAACCAGAGCGATGCAGGTTGTTCTTGTCTCGTTAGTTTTTTGGGGGGTTTAACATCCGAAAACTACTTCACATTGCTTGTATTAAGGCATTTGAGTCGTGGAGAAAGTACATTTGAACATTCAAATCAATTCAAGATTACATGTTTTTGTCCGCAAGATAGTGCGCTTTGTGTGATTGTGGGCACCTTGCTTATTATATGTTTTGTGCGCAGCCAAGAGAGTGCGCTTTGTTTGCATGTTTGCACATAGTTTATTCACAGTTCTGGTCCATCGTAAGTAAATGTTGCCTTACCACAGGGACCACTAAGATTTCTAAATGTTTTGCATAACATTTTGGCATAGGCCTACCTATTCTACATCTCCTTGTAGGCCTACTACTTTAGGAAACAATATTACAAATCTCAGATGCGGGAATAAATGTGTTACATTGTGATATTGCGAACGTACCATAAACAAAGGAAATATGTTTTTAGTTTTTTTTTTGCCAAATTAAACACGTTGATTCCTGGTCGGTATTTGTCGCACCGATGTTACCGCAAGCATTTTTGTCTGAGAAGGTGGGATGCACTCCCCTTCAACATGCCATATTTGGCAAAAATGTGTGCGCTAGGACGCACGCTGGGCATGTGGGCGGACGGGAGATGCGCGGCCACATTTTGCTTGGGTTACTTAAAAATGTGTTTTTATTGTTTGGCCTTCATGCTAGAATTTTGAGCGACTCTGGTTTGTTGTGGTTTTAGAATTGTGGGCGCTGCGGTTACAACGGCGCTCTATCTGACGCCGCGAACGTCAGATTCTAAACCCCCGTCTCCTATTCCCCTTGACTCCTTCCTCTCAAAACAGATGATGACACAACAGTAGATATAGCTCTACTCAAGAATACACCAGACGGAGAATACGTCTTCTGGTCCAGTCGTTGGCTTTTACTGTTTTACTGACAGTTGTGGTATATAATATCAAATTGAATATGGTTTATGATTTAAATGGAGCCAAATCTTTAGCAGGCTATTGAAGTGGCATGGTAGCTATACTCTTCTGAATCACCATAATCATATAGCTTATCACTTATTCATTCACACACAGACATGTATCGCCCGAACTCAGATGTGATCTGACATACATGGACACTTAAGTATGCATGCAGGCACACACACACACACACACACACACACACACACACACACACACACACACACACACACACACACACACACACACTAAAATAACACAGGACACAGTACAACAGAATGAAAAGTGCCTTTCATGGGGATTAGCCCTCATCGTGCATCGAGATGGATCTGGGCTGTGCGATCCTTTTTTATCTTTCTCTGAGCAGCTAAAACACTGGCCTTCCATTTGCTGTGCTACTGCTAATTACACACCAGCAGCCGTGGATGTGCGTTCATTGTAATTAACTCCCATAGATGTCAAGAATTCCTCGCTGCAGCTCTCGGCTTGTCAAGGGGAGGGAGGGCTGGGGGTCAGTGGCAGTGGCAGGGGGAGCTTTCGGGGGCACACGTGTGTGTGATTGCATGATTGTGTGTGTGTGTGTGTGTGTGTGTGTGTGTGTGTGTGTGTGTGTGTGTGTGCAAATGTCTGCATGTGTGTGTGTGTGTGTGTTCATGCATGTAAGTGTGTTTGTGTGTGTGTATGTATGTCAATATGTAAAGGATATATCGCAAGACCTTTCAAATGGCTAATCACTATGTCATTAAAGGTCATTTAAGGTCACCTCTGTCTCCCCAGGCCATTCTAGGTGAAGGCCTCCACCACTAACGATTTCTAAGCTTTAGATCTCAACACGTACCTTCTGAATGTGTATAGTCTATGTGTAGGACTGTCGAGGGGCAAATTCTCTCAGAAAAACTGGGTTTTCTCATCTTCACTCACTTTATGTGTATCTTTGCCTCCTCTCAATTTGACGTAAAGGGAAAACTCTGCTCAGTACCATTGCTCACATCCATAAGGTCTTAATTGCCAGGAGTTCAATTAAGGATTATCAATGTGCAATTAGGGTGCCTACTAATCAGATATTGATATGCAAATGAGATGCATTTCATTGTAATGATTGGCAGATTTGTTGTTGTTGTTGATGATAATGGATGTTGTTAATAATAATAATAATAAAACAACTTCATATACTTCTTAACGTAGATTATTCTAGTGATTAAAGTAATCTATTAATCAGCCACGTGTCAATTATTTGATTTACCAATAACAAGTACAGCTAATTATAAACTGAACAAAGAGAATCAAAATGCCCTAGCATGTTATGTTTGCCGTTCCGTTATTGTATTGTATCAACAACAAAAAATATAAAAATGTTGATGAAGAAAGAGAAGGCCCCATTTAATAACCAGACATTTATAATACCATCCTATGCGATCCATAATTGATTGCAGATAATGATAACCGAAGTGCCTTCTCCAAAGCAGTACCTATTTTATCTTTGGGAAATCCATGGAAATATATGTTTTAATGTGCTTCTGATGATGAAGACAAGGCGGCAGGGTTGGCTAACCATTTCATCTACCCTAATCAATGTCCATCTGGTTTTGTGTTGTTCCCTGAAAAGAGGTAGCAGCTGTCTGAGCCCTGGTTGAGTCAATTGCTACTATTAATTGACCAGGTCTGGACTGGGTCCGAATCAAGTTAAAAGCTGTGCTCTTTTCATAAAAGGGGCCCAGTACTCTCTCTCTCTCTCTCTCTCTCTCTCTCTCTCTCTCTCTCTCTCTCTCTCTCTCTCTCTCTCTCTCTCTCTCTCTCTCTCTCTCTCTCTCTCCTGCTCTGGCTCTCTCTGTCCCTCACTCTCTCTCTCCCTATCTATCTATCTATCTATCTATCTATCTATCTATCTATCCATCCATCCATCCATCCATCCATCCATCCATCCATCCATCCATCCATCCATCCATCCATCCATCCATCCATCCATCCATCCATCCATCCATCCATCCATCTATCTATCTATCCACCTATCCGTTTATCTTGTTTCGTTTGTCAGGGACTTGTTCATTTAACCATACAAACACACACACATACACACACATAGACACGATGATCTGAACACACAAAGAGACAAACACACACACACAAACTTTGTGTGTTTGCAAAAAGTAGGTTTAGTGGCTTCATGATGCAGGGAAACAATCTGTGTGCATGCCCCCACTCACTGTGTGTGTGTGTGTGTGTGTGTGTGTGTGTGTGTGTGTGTGTGTGTGTGTGTGTGTGTGTGTGTGTGTGTGTGTGTGTGTGTGTGTTTATCGTAGGTTGTATGTTTGACAGCACAGATTAGATGCAGAGCACGGTGCAGTCTCAGGTGTGCCCGGCCCCAGGGGTCTTGTTTGCTGCTACCACACCCTGATTGCCCGCCCTTAGGGAGGGACACACAGTCATGATAGGCCCACCATAATAACACAGACACTCCTCCTCTGTGGTGTGTCCTGGCGGTGTCTTCTAGCCTGTATCTGTGTCTGTATGCTCGGGGAGATGAGATCTGAGTGCTTTTCTCCACTGCTGCAAAGCAGTGTCGCACTTTGCTCAACAGTACATTGAGCTTGTGATCTCCACTTTTAAGAAACCTCACACTTATTGACTGAGGAATATTAACCCTGCCAGCACACAGGGACCCCGGCGATTGGCTCTTTGTTGTTCCTTCACTAGAGTATTCGGTGTTACCGCTAACATATGATGAATGATGCCCACCTGGTGGTTCAGTGGTCTGCCCTGGCCGGTAGCGCAGGGGAGATGTTTGAGGTGGTATGTGTTTTGTGGGAAAATCCAATGCCGACCACATCTTCAATAAACCTCAAGACTCAGCCCTGTTTGGTTTGAATTCAGTATCCCTCTCCCTTTGGGTATCTTAAATGTTTCATAGCAGCACGTATAAATGACCTTATTATTACTTGTTGCTGTTTACAAAGGTACATGATGCAGATTTAAGAAGGTATAATGAGTATATTAACAATAAGTGTCTCTCTTGTCGTGATGCCTGTAATTTACTAGCTGTCCTACTTGGGATCTAAACTACTATCTCCATATTCATTTACATGTCATAGGGATCTTGAATGTGCTCGTAAATAATGCAGTCAGGAGCCATGACTACACAGATTCCATTGCTGCCTCAAATTATTTAGCTTTTGTAAAACACTAGCTTGACAGCAATTCACTTCATCTGGCACACAGAATACAATTAACAACAATAATGAAGCAATTTTTGTTAGAGATTGCCTCCAGGACAATTAGTGAGTGAAAATAACATGCACTCAATGCACATCACAGGAATGGTGGTGGCCTTATTCAAACAAGGCTGGATTCTATTATTATTATCATCATCATTATTCTTATCATCATTATGTTAACGAAAAGGATGCGCTCCGTGCTTTGTTGAAGATACCGTTTAGCCGCAAGCTTATGGAGTGTGATTGTGTTTATACCGTCGCTCTCCATGGATGAAAGAGAGAGAGAAAGAGAGGGGGGAGAGTGAGAGAGAGAGAGAGAGAGAGAGAGAGAGAGAGAGAGAGAGAGAGAGAGAGAGAGAGAGAGGGAGAGAGGGAGAGAGAGAGAGAGAGAGAGAGAGAGAGAGAGGGAGAGAGGGAGAGAGAGAGAGAGTGAGAGAGAGAGAGAGAGAGAGAGGGAGAGAGAGAGAGAGAGAGAGAGAGAGACAGAGAGAGAGAGAGAGACAGAGAGAGAGACAGAGACAGAGACAGAGAGAGAGAGAGAGAGAGAGAGACATGGAGGGGGAGAGAGAGTGTGAGAGAGAGAGACATGGAGGGGGAGAGAGAGAGAGAGAGCGGGGAGAGAGAGAGACAGGGAGGTCAAGGGAGAGTGAGAGAGAGAGAGAGAGAGAGAGAGAGAGAGAGAGAGAGAGAGAGAGAGACATGGAGGGGGAGAGTGAGTGAGAGAGAAAGAGAGGGGGGAGAGAAAGAGAGTGAGAGACAGGGAGGTCAAGGGAGAGAGGGATATGGAGGAAGAGAGGGTGCGAGAGAGAGAGAAAGTGAGAGACAGGGAGGGAGGGAGGGAGAGAGAGAGAGAGAGGGAGAGACAGAGAGGGACAGGGAGGGAGAGAGAGAAAGAGAGAGACAGCGAGAGAGAGAGAGAGAGAGAGAGAGAGAGAGAGAGAGAGAGAGAGAGAGAGAGAGAGAGAGACAGGGAGGGAGAGAGAGAAAGAGAGTGAATGAGAGAGAGGAGATGCACTGGAGAGAGAAATATAACGTAGGTGAATGTGCTGAAGAAGAAAAAAGGATATGACCTCCATATCGCAAGCTTGTAAAGGAACTCATTTTTTTTCTGCAACATAAGCCATTATGTCGCATTCTAAGCACAGGTCTTTAACCTTTCACCAGAGTTAGTGAATGGGAGGTTTAGGTTGAGGGGGAGGAGGGAATACATTAGCGCACACACACACACACACACACACACACACACACACACACACACACACACACACACACACACACACACACACACACACACACACACACACACACGTCACACACACACACACAGACAAACACATTCATTTGTACAATCTGTGAATGGTGAGAGGGCTATTGACACCTTCAGTAAGTGAAAGCTCTCCAGCAACTAGTCCCTAAGAGCCTTGATGACTTCATAGAGATCACTTGATTACTCCTTCGTCCCACCTGTTCCTCTGTGGTTCCTGTGTCCTTAAGATCCGTGGGATAATCAGCGTTCAAAGAAAGCTGCTCCTTGAGTTAAAGTAATTGTAATTGGTAAACTTGTGTTATCGTGTCAGCCCTGAAGAGGGGTTGGGATTGTGCGAGTGCGTTGGCGGCGGTGGAACACGATTAAGGGGAACAAATGGCACACAGCTCTGATAATATCTCTGCCATTTATTCCTTGCATCCATTTCTGCCACTTTCTTTCTTTCGATTTCTTCACGTTATTTCTCCTGCGTGTTGTGTTCACGTTGCTCACAGCCACACAGCCCCGCTAGTGTATGGATAGTGTCTCACTGTATAAGGTGATGCATGGAAGTGTCGTCTGCTGACACACGCACATAAACAACCCCCCCAACACACACACACACACACACACACACACACACACAAACACACACACACATGCCTGTTCTCACACGCAAAAATACACATGTACACTCACATGCACACACACACACCCATACATACACACACATAAACACGCACAATGACACACACAGTTGCTGCAGTGGCTCAGGAGGGTCGAGTGGGTTGTCTGTTCGATCCCCTGCTCCTCCAAGCGAGGTGGCGAGGTGTCCCTGAGCAAGGCACCCACCGCTAACTGCTCCTGCCGAGATGGCTGCTGCTTTGCTTGGTTGATACCGCCGGTGGATGTGTGTATGAATGTGTGAATGTGAGCCAATAATTGTAAAGTGCTCAGACGGGCTACAAGTCTGAAGAGCGCTCTATTAATGCGGCCCATTTGCAATTTCACACGCATGCACGCGTACACGCATTAACAATCATCAGTTGGACACCAACACAAGACCGTGTTGTGTGAGTCCGAGAGTGCCTTGATCAATAGCTGGCCCAGCCCTCATTTATTATTTACAAAGGCTGTCTGCCTTACGCTTGCTTGGGATAATAGACATGGATGCTTCGACCTTCTAACTGATAGAGATTAAGAAAACAGCATTGGGTTTTTGGGAACTGTTGCCCACAAAAAACATCAGTATGTTTATTTTATTTTTTGATATATATTTATAGATATATATATTGAAAAACAACAAAAGGGGCGTTTATGAAAAGTCACATTAGGTATAGCAGTATAATCATCGAGTCTCATACCATCTGTAAAACTCGGCCCGGAGCTTCTTTTTCTGGATAAAAACAACATCCCATCTGGGTGAAATGGACCCGCTGTGGCTGCTGCTCTTCAGAGATATCTACCTGCATAAATGCAGTAAAGCCAAGAACCAAAGGCTCCTAATATTTCAGAGCAACCTTTGAGTAAGTGGCTGTAATACGACGCGACCACTAGGAGGAAGAAATCTCCATGAATGGCTTCCTTCTTCTTCTTCTTCTTCTTCTTCTTCTTCTTCTTCCTCTTCTTCTTCTTCTTCTTCTTTTTCTTTTTCTTTTTCTTTTTCTTCTTCTTCTTTTTCTTCTTCTTCTTCTTCTTCTTCTTCTTCTTCTTCTTCTTCTTCTTCTTCTTCTTCTTCTTCTTCTTCCTCTGCTTCTTCTTCTTCTTCTTCTTCTTCTTCTTCTTCTTCTTCCTTTTTTTTCTCGACCAATCACATGGATTCCTTAATGACTGCGGGCAGATCAAGTGGATACTGTTAGCAACCATTTTGAGATGACCCGCAGAGCCACAGGTGTGAGAATTTCAACATGTTTTGGCCTCAGCCTTCTTTCGGCGGGATTATGCTTTTAATCATCCCTGCTCTTTGTTCTTCAATTCTGTTTGAACGGAATTCAGTTTTTCTATTTCGCTCCACGCAGAAACACAACACTCTCTTTCTTCTTGTCTCGGTAATGAGAAAAAATAACAGAGCAACAGAAAAACAACCATTTAAAGTCAAAGGCATTGGAAATCGAGGATTGCAGCGTGAAACATGACAAACAAGATGTGTAGCAGAGACCGGGGGGAACCGCTTCCAGTACTAAGTGGAGGTGATGGAAGTAAAGGGACAAGGCGAAGGAGAACACGCTAAACCAAGCCCCGGAGCGATGCTTTGAAACAGGCGGAGGATGAACCCTGGCCCCGGGACGTTTATTGGGTCCTCTGATTGGGTCCTCTTAACGTCTACAGGGCCAGATGAAGAAAAGACAACCCCCTGATTGCAAACCCTCTTGGAAAGAAAATGTGGAGCCCGTCTGAGTGTAGTGTAGCTGAGCAAACAACTGCTAGCACAAGCTTCATTACTTGTCTATTAGGCAAAGCTTGCTTCCCAAACAGCTCACGGTGTACTTCACATATGTCAGTCAAAGATGCCTCGAAGGTCTTCGGGTGGGGCAGCTAAGCACCGTACACACTGCAATGGTTCAGTCGTAAGTTCAATGTCTTCCTATAAAGTAAAGGGAATGATAACTGCTTTGCAGAGTTCAATTCATCAAATCGAACAACGACGGACGGATACTTGGGTAACACTTTACAATAAGGTACGCAAAAACGTGGCTAGTTACTGAGGAACGAATGAGTAACGAATGCTGATACTTGTGAAGCGATCGTTATTTACTATTTAGCCATTTAGCGGACACTAAATTGGCCCATCCAAAACCACCTCCCTGGAGTACCCTTAATAGGAAGGTGGCGTGTTATGTAAGTGGTGTCTGGACCTCTGATCAACACGCCCTGAGGTTGTTGGGTATTGAGAGGATATATTGACTCGTGCTGCGCCGATGTGCATATAAGAGGCACATCCTATATCAGGGATGGAACAGGATATGCAAAACTCAGTTATCAACAGATGGAGCTGCTTGTCCTCAAGGGCTCTGATCTTCCCCCATATGACACGCTGTATTAACACATGCATGAATGTAATGCACAGAGATGCATAAATAAACACACGAAAATGCAAACACACATGCATAAAACACAGATGCACACACACGGGAGCCTGCAGCCATGAGCTGGCGTTCTGTCAAAGTCAAAATATGTGCATAAGTAGTGACTCGGGGATATTTAGAGTCAGGAATGTGTGTGTGTGTGTGTGTGTCTGTATGTTCGAGAGAGAGAGAGAGAGAGAGAGAGAGAGAGAGAGAGAGAGAGAGAGAGAGAGAGAACGAGAGCCATAGAGAGAAAAGAAGGAGGGAAAGGAGAATTTACTTAAATTAATCTTGAGGGTCAATTTTCCAATCAAATGCACATCACACCATATGGTCAGACTCAAGGCAGGCATAGTTTCAAATCCACCCTGAAGCATTACACTTTACAATAAGGTTACATCAATTAACCACTTATGAGTATTAGTTGACGCAGTAAAAAGGGTTACACCAGGCCTTAACTCTAACCTACCACCCCAAACTCTATCAAATTATTAATAAATAAATACCATAGTAAACAGGAAAACCATTTGTAAACACAAACTCCATTAGTCAATTATGCGTGTATGTGTGTGTGTTTGTGTGTGTGTGTGTACAGTACATGCACAAGTGTATGTGTATGCCTGTGTGCGTGTGTGTATCTATGTGCATGCGGATGCCTATGTGCCTGTGTTTGCTTGTGTGTGCGTGTGTGTGTGTGTGTGTGTGTGTGTGTGTGTGTGTGTGTGTGTGTGTGTGTGTGTGTGTGTGTGTGTGTGTGTGTGTGTGTGTGTGTGTGTGTGTGTGTGTGTGTGCGCGTGCGTGCGTGCGGGGGTGTGTGTGTGTGCGTGTGCGCGCGCGCGCGTGCGTGCGTGTGTGTGTGTGTGTGTGTGCGTGTGTGGGTGGGTGTGTCTGGAGTCTCTTCAGTCAGCCTCGTCAGCCAGACAGTCAGTCAAGCAGCCACGGAGCCAAGTGACCCAAACGGGGTTTGGCAGCGAATGGTTGGGC
>NC_082401.1:23050457-23077055 GCF_031168955.1 Gadus macrocephalus
CCATCCATACAAGGGACCCACTAAAGGACATACTGTGAAATATGTATTATCAGTTGAGAGGAGTGAAGGGCTGGATAAGTTGAATGGATCAGTACTGCTCCGGAGCTCCATTCACCGGCAACTTCAACCGGTGACTTGGCCGAGGATTTACACTGATCAATGCGCCCAGTAATGACCAGGTCGTGTGGACATCTAATGAACCACCGGGTCGATACTTTAATCGTTCAGCCTCAGATTGAGCTAGATTCATATGCTACGTTGGAGATCTGTCAGTACTCAGTAGTTCAACACACACACTGACGTCAAGTGCCACACACACACACACACACACACACACACACACACACACACACACACACACACACACACACACACACACACACACATGACACATTCATAAGCACGCATGCACACACTCATTTGTGTCAATGCTTTATTACCATACTATATGTTTACTATATGTAACAAATGTACAGAACTAAAGCATAAAAAGAGAGCGGAGATTGTCATCAGAGATTAAGAAAACATGTGAAGTCTAAATACTGTCTTCCTCCTACAACAATGCCACAACCAATGTATTTTCCCATTGAAATGTACTTGCCGGCTCTTAAGGAAAAGCGCTATGACCAGAGCTTTGCTGAAACCAGGCTTATTCTTTGAGTCGCATTTGAAAGATGGAGACAGCTTAGAGCCCAGGAGGAAGGAACGATGCCACATGAGCTGGTTCAAAATTTGCAAACAAAAATGTAATTGCCAATGTATAAATTAGCTGATCGACTTACAGTGCCGGATTCTTTGTCGCATATCATTTTCGAAATAGAATTAACTGCCCTCGTCTAAAAATATAATGTTGCGCTCCTGAGCTTCCAGTCTGTAGAGGAGGGGGTGGGAGTGGAAAACTCTCCCAAATATAGTTTGGACTGCAGTAGTCATTTTGAAACGCTTACCGTCAATGTAGCATGTGGTACCTTTAAGGCTTATAAATATTATTACCAAACAGTTGTATATGAAGTAACACTTTAAAAGCAAATATGGCGAGAAGGCAACCGTTTGAATTTGCACGAGAAAGAAAAAAAAAGAGAGAGGGAGGGAGAGAGAGAGAAGGGGAGAGAGAGACAGAGAGAGAGAGAGAAAGAGAGAGAGAGAGAGAGAGAGAGAGAGAGAGAGAGAGAGAGAGAGAGAGAGAGAGAGAGAGAGAGAGAGAGAGAGAGAGAGAGAGAGAGAGGGACAGAGAGAGAGAGAGAGAGAGAGAGAGAGAGAGAGAGAGAGAGCGACAGAGAGAGAGAGAGAGAGAGAGAGAGAGAGAGCGAGAGAGAGAGAGAGAGAAGAGAGAGAGAGAGAGAGAGAGAGAGAGAGAGAGAGAGAGAGAGAGAGAGAGAGAGAGAGAGAGAGAGGGACAGAGAGAGTGAGAGAGAGAGAGAGAGACAGAGAGACAGACAGACATAGAGAGAGAGAGACAGACAGACATAGAGAGAGACAGACAGATAGAGAGTGAGACACACACACACACAAACACACACTGGGAGAAAGTGCGAAAAAGAGAGCAAGAAGAAACTCATTTGTGTGACATGTGAGAGGTGCGTCGCCGAGCCAATCCCTTCCCTCCTCTTTGTGCTTCATCACAGCGGGGTAGGTCACGACGGGAACGAGAACTGCACTGTCAGTTGCCATGGCACCTGTTGTGCCAGAATGACAAACTTGCCGTGTCGGGGCCGTTTGTGGAGCACCGCGGCGTGAAGTAAAAAGCACAAATGAAGAAATCCTATTCATTATCGCACCCAGCCTCATTACCCCGGGCCCACTGCTGTTTCACTACAGAGAGACGCTGATAAGGGACTCAGAACCATAAAGGGAGAGAACGGTGTAGACAGTTGTTAGCATAACCAAAGAGGTTGTAAATGGGGACGCTAGGGGGCGGCCATGTTGAGACCTGGCTCTGTGGCAATCTACGTGACTTCACACATTTGTCCCCGAACCGGATGAGGGAAAAATGACACGTTCGGAAGTCCGAGGCCGAGGCTTCGACGTTATCGTGTCAAGGAGGCGTTCTTTTTAGACACATTGGTCCATCCGTGTTCTGCCGTTGATTTCACTATTTAGTATCATTACTTTGCGAATTTGAATTCACCCAGCACACTAAAATGTGGTGTGAAACTATCTCCGTCTGAATGTATTTATGGCTTGTCATGACCTTTTTGCATCAAAGGTTAACGGGTACCCTAAGGCCGGGGATTTTAGACTTAGAAAGATCTTAAAAGGGAAACACTAATATGCCTGGAAGATAAGGGGTGGGGGTATGTGGTGCAGAATATTGATGTTGGATTGTCGTGGGTTTAATTATGTTAGGCTTGTGTTAGCTTGTGTGTTTGTGTGGTGTGTGTCTGTGTGGATGTGTGTTGGGAAACTTAGCTTTTTTCGCCCCCGGGACACAAGTCTGTCTTTCTGCGTTCCCATCTTCATTGCTCACAGTGACTCTGCCTCCTTCCTGACCTCTGTACACAAACACACACGTGCACACACACGTGCACACACACACGCAAAGACAATCAGGCAGACACACACACACATCAAACAAAGACACACACACGCACACATGTACATACTCACATACACACACTCATAAATATGCAAACATGAGATCCCACTCTCTTACTCTATCATCCTGCACACACACACACGCACTAACCCACACATACACACACACACACACACACACACACACACACACACACACACACACACACACACACACACACACACACACACACACACACACACACACACACACACACACACACATTAAAGCTAATGAGGCTCCATTCATCTGGCCAATAGGCAGGCAGGTGCTGGAACAATAGTGAGGGGATAGGGTTATAAAAGATACAGAGGGCTAATCACTCTCTTTTTCCAACGATTACTGTCACAAAGAGAGATAAACTGGTCGGAACATTGTGTGTGTATTATTGTGTGTGTGTATTATTGTGTGTGTGTATTGTTGTGTGTGTGTGTGTGTGTGTGTGTGTGTGTGTGTGTGTGTGTGTGTGTGTGTGTGTGTGTGTGTGTGTGTGTGTGTGTGTGTGCGTGCGTGCGTGCGTGCGTGTGTGTGTGTGTGTGTGCATGACTGCATTTGCGAACGTGTTATGCAATTATCTTTATTGTGTTCATGTTACTTCAGTAAACACATTGTCAGGTTTCCATACATTAAAAAGAACGTGGTTGGTCTTTAGTGAATAGTTAGAGTTAGAGTTATACAGCATTGTCTTTATTATCTCTTCAATGGGTATCATGGTTTATAATTTCAGTTCTCTTATCCAACAGTGCTCTTATTCACCACAGCAACCACGGCACTCCTGCATCTATCTTCCCTGTGAAGTTAAATCGGTCCAAAACAAGTGTTTTTCTCCCTACAATGTTGTAACAATCAGCCTGGTTAATTAAAAATCTGTTGTTGGGTGCTTTGGTTGATTGGCACAAAAATTAAACGTAACAATAACAATAATTATTTATTGAGCCTGGCAAAGAGCACTCCCTTCTAGCACACAGGCTGTTCAAATAAGTGTGTCATTTATCTGAAGATAAACCCTGGACTGAATAAGTTAAGATGATCAGACTGTTATAGATGTTGTTGTATCATGTAAGTTCATGTGGTTTAATGTCAGTTTTCATATTGGCATTTACCTAACACTCACGCAATTTTAAGTAGCCAGTCTGTAAGTAACAAAATACATAGCGGGCAACCTGTTGGACAAGGTTAACCATTTAAGTATTTAATACAAATCACCCTGAATATGGTGACCCAAAATAATGAACTTCTCTACACTGGTACTTTTATATCTCTTTGTTATGCCTGTGCAACTAATATGTCACTGTACAGCAACTGAGAGAGACACAAAGATTAAGGACAGAGAGGGAGATAGAGAGAGAGAGAGAGAGAGAGAGAGAGAGAGAGAGAGAGAGAGAGAGAGAGAGAGACAGAAAAAGAGAGAGAGCGACAGAGAGATAAAGAGAGAGAGAGCGACAGAGAGAGAGAGAGGGAGAGTAAGAAATACAGAGAGAGAGAGGGAGAGAGAGAGAGTCCTCACTGTTTTATTTTAATATTTAATATTTTATTTTATTATTTGTAACCTATAATGGTTTTATGTAGCTTCTCTTTACATTCATTTAATTTTACTATAATATAACTATTTGTCTTTATGTACATATGTACATCTGTATGTTATGTTATATTGTTATAGGTTGTTATATGTACATATTGTTCTGACGTTCTCTTTTGTTATTATACATAATATTTTATGTAATGCATAACACTGTAATGCTTTGGCAACACTGTTTGGTTTACCACGATAGTCATGCCAATAAAGCTTTTTGAATTGAATTGAGAGAGAGAGAGAGAAAGAGAGAGGGAGAGGGAGAGAGAGAGAGAGAGAGAGAGAGAGAGAGAGAGAGAGGGAGAGAGAGAGAGAGAGAGAGAGAGAGAGAGAGAGAGAGGGGGAGAGAGAGAGAGAGAGAGAGAGAGAGAGAGAGAGCGATCGAGAAAGAGAGGGAGAGTGAGAGGCAGAGAGTGAGTGCAAAAGAGTGAGTGACACATGACAAGCAGCCACGTCGCCCGTATCTGGAGGCGACAGGAGGAGCATGCAGGGGGTGCAAGAAACTTTGAAGATGATCCAGACCGAAGCGGGCGTTCACAGGAAATACCTTTTTCCTGTGCATGAGCATGTATGTATTTTTCATGCCCAGGTTTGTATGTATGCATTTGTGTATGGGTGTGTGTGTGTGTGTTTATGCATGTTTGTGTGTGTGCATGTGTGTGTATGCATGTGTAAATACATGTTTGTCTACAGCATGTGTGTATGCCGGTGTGTATACATGTCTCTGTGTGTATACCTGTGTGTGTGTGCGTGCGTGCGTGCGTGCGTGCGTGCGTGCGTGCGTGCGTGCGTGCGTGCGTGTACGACGCACGTGCGTGCGTGCGTGCGTGCGTACAGGGAAGCGTGCGTGCGTGCGTGCGTGCGTGCGTGTACGACGCACGTGCGTGCGTGCGTGCGTGCGTGTACGACGCACGTGCGTGCGTGCGTGCGTGCGTGCGTACAGGGAAGCGTGCGTGCGTGCGTGCGTGCGTGCGTGCGTGCGTGCGTGCGTGCGTGCGTGCGTGCGTGCGTGCGTGCGTGCGTGCGTGCGTGCGTGCGTGCGTGCGTGCGTGCGTGCGTGCGTGCGTGCGTGCGTGCGTGCGTGCGTGCGTGCGTGCGTGCGTCTGTCTGAACATGGTGCTATGCAACAGAGCTTACGTCGCTGCAGGTGGCGTGTTAAGCGTGCGTCGTACCGCAGCGTTGTGCAATGCTCCGCCCCCACACCTCATGGATGTGTCACAGCTGGGGGTCTCCATAATCCCCTCTCCCACAAGCCGGTCTTATGCACACTAGCCCCCCATCACCATCCCACCCACCATCACGACGCCCTTAAGGTTTTCTGCTGCCATCTCTCCCTTATCCCTTTCCCTAACACACACACACACACACACACAACTAAGACACCCACATATGCACACGCACACATGCACACACACACACACACACATCAAAAACACAAACACAAGAACACAGAGACACGCACACACAGCAGACAGTGGAGAGGTGGTGATGTAATAGATGGTCTGCTACCCGGGGTTCTCTGTCAACAGACTTGTCACATGGAAGGGAACCAGGCAGGAACCACTGGCGGACAGGGTGACAGGACGGATTAATTGCCGTGGCAACGTGTGTAGCCTGTTACTTATTGCAGTCATTGGTCTAGAAAATTCCTCCCAAAAAGTGCTACTTCCATCCTAGAGTGAGGGGGAACGAGAGGCGGACACAGCCTTTCCCCAGCCCACCGTTCTGGTTTAAATAATTAAAGGGATCTCTTTGTTTTAATCTGTGTGTGTTTTTGTGTGCGTGTGCTTGCAAGCATGTGTGTGTGGGTGTGTTTTTTTTGTGTGTGTGTGCTCCATGAGTTGCCATGGCCAGAACAGTATTCTTTTGGTAATAAAACGCATAATACACTCCACATCCTGTCTCTGAGTACGTGTACACAGATATGAACAGATGCTATGTTTACTGCAAATGGCCTCTCGCTAGGGGAGCTGGCCACATCTCATAATATCTCTGTTGAACAACAGATAGGCTAGGCTACCTGTTGCTGCAATTAGACGCCTAGCTCTTAGCTTCGCTTAGGTTTAAATTATAATTATGTTTAAATGATTATCATGATACATTGGATTTGTATCACCCTAAAGAAGACATAAAGAATAAAAACAATGAATGCAGGGACACATTAATAAGGGCAGGGCCATAGGAGGAGAGAAGGGAGCAAGGAGAGTCAGGAAACTAGATAAACTAGTTATACTGTCTGGTATAAAAACAACAATCTAATAAAGGCAATAGGCTGACCCAGGTGCACAGCAAAAACACGCTGCATGCTGGGAGGCAAGGAGATGGCCTGTGGTGCTTGGGGTTTCTCACCCTGCTGACCAGGGGGTGGTGGCAGATGTCTCTGACAGAGATGCATTTGAAAAGGTCACTTTTCAAGCATCCAACAAATAACACAAACATATACACATAATGTGAAAAACAACAACTAACTGACTCTCGCAGACACACACACGCACGCGCACGCACGCACACACACGCACACACGCACGCACACACGCACGCACACACACGCGCACACACACACACACACACACACACACACACATACACACACACACACACACAAACACACAGTGAATACTTATACACATACATACACATACTGAAATGTATACACATACATTATGACCATGTTATAAAGTTCCCTCTAGTACACTCAAGTTTCAGTGTTTGTGTACAGGCATGTGCAGAGTCATGCGTGCATGCATACTTGTGTGTGTGTCTGTGTGTGTGTGTGTGTGTGTGTGTGTGTGTGTGTGTGTGTGTGTGTGTGTGTGTGTGTGTGTGTGTGTGTGTGTGTGTGTGTGTGTGTGTGTCGATGTTTGTGCGTACATGCATGCTGTGGTTTGTGTATCAGTGGTTGTGGCTCAGCAGGTAGTGATTATAGTAAACTGGGCAGGCCGGCACTGCGGGGAATAAGCCAAGCAGCCTCTGCAGGGAGGTAAAGGACACACCTGCTGTGCTGGTGGTCCATCTCAGAGAAATCATCGCCGCTGAGGCCTCACGCCCTCCAGGCTGAAACTACCTGCCGCCCATCGGCTATCGACCCGTGTCAGGTGTCAATGAAATGTGTGAAACCTATAGAAAAATCATTAAAGATTGACTGCGATGCCGGGCGGAAAGGTTAGCGGGCCCTCAAATACGGTCTGTGATAGTGTGGGACAGGGTAGCCTGCGGTGTGTTCTCTTCCACAGAGCCAGCCCTCTCAGGCAAGACAACAGCGATCCTCTTGAACTCGCATCATATCCTGACAACAAGCACAGACATCGATATTGAACACAGCACTGTGCATTTTGTGAAAAAAAAAGACAACACAGGTCCTTCAGGTCGAGGCCTTGAAATATTGATGTGCGGTCAAATAAATAGAAGTGCATTAAAATGAGGAGGTGCACACAATATTACACACTGTGTGCAGAGCAGACCAGGGGAGTAGTGGAGAGAAGCACTTATATTTTTTATTTACCAAAATATTGGTTTCTCCACCACCCTACGTTCTCTCCATTCCCTTTTTCGATCTAGTTCAATCTTGACTCTTTCTCACAGCCTCCCTTTCTCGTTCTCCCTCCCTCTCGTTCTCACCCTCTCTGTCTCTCGCCCCGTCTCGCTCTCTGTCCGTCTCCCGCCGCCTCATTCCCTCTCGGTGCCAAGGGCACACAGCGGTAGCTTGCCCACGGGTAGGACGTCCCGCTAAGTAGCAGACGAACCCCCTCCCCACACACACACACACACACACACACACACACACACACACACACACACACACACACACACACACACACACACACACACACACACACACACATACACACACACACACACACACACACACACACACATACATAAACACACACACAGGCTCTCATACACACCCCACGGTGTCAATTTTGTACATCCATGTTTCCTTACTTCCACCCTTGGTTCCCTCTGGCTTTCACTCGCTCATTCGCGCTCACTGGATGGTACTGTGTATGTGTGTGTGTGTGTGTGTGTGTGTCTGTGTGTCTGTGTGTGTATGTGTGTGTGTGTGTGTGTGTGTGTGTGTGTATGTGTGTGTGTGTGTGTGTGTGTGTATGTGTGTGTGTGTGTGTGTGTGTGTGTGTGTGTCTGTGTGTGTGTGGTGTGTGTGTGTGTGTGTGTGTGTGTGTGTGTGTGTATGTGTGTGTGTGTATGTGTGTGTGTGTGTGTGTGTGTGTGTGTGTGTGTGTGTGTGTCTGTGTGTGTGTGTGTGTGTGTGTGTGTGTATGTGTGTGTATGTGTGTGTGTGTGTGTGTGTGTGTGTGTGTGTGTCTGTGTGTGTGTGTGTGTGTGTGTGTGTGTGTGTGTGTTTATGTTTCCTTATTGTTCAGGAGGTCCACATGGGTTAGCATGGCGCCTGTTGTTCCATGACTGTGCCCCTGTGTGGAATGGAGACAATGACGTGGTGGTCGGTGGTAGGGTGCACACCGAGAACGGTAAGGGTCAGGCTCACAAATAGAACCACCATGGGATCGCATTCTTTGTCCCTATCCCTCCAACACTCAAAAAACAATGTTTGAATGTTTAGAAGATTCTGATTACCTATAGCTCAATCGTAGATTACACGTTGGTCTGGGGAAGCTGCCGTCATTTTCTTCAGCTCAAGAGGCGTGATCATCGGGCCTAGTTCAACAGACTTTGTACGCGATTGGCTGCTTGCCGCCGCTTCACTGTTGTCATTGTGTTAAACCAGCCAATAGTGTGCCGGGGGGGGAGAAGCCAGCTTGGTGAATGGCTCCCGCAAAAAAAAAACTTCCCGGAAGCAGAAAGAAATGTGTTGCTCTTCTCCAGACCCTTCTGCAGGGCGAACTCAATTGCCGGCAGAATGGGCGGGGCTACCCAGTCTAGATTACCTTTGCTGACTACTAATTCAAAATAGTTTTGATAAAAGACGACAATTTAATTTTTGCTTTTGATGTGATGAAACACACTGTGTAAACTTTCATAGAAATAAAATAGGGGACATTCTTTCATCTTTGGGGCTGGTTTAGCTTTGCCTGGTGTGTTTGTATATATATATGTGTGTGTGTGTGTGTGTGTGTGTGTGTGTGTGTGTGTGTGTGTGTGTGTGTGTGTGTGTGTGTGTGTGTGTGTGTACGTGTGCGTGTGCGTTAGTGTTTGTGTGTGTGGGAGAGAAGGATTAGCTTTTAAGCAATTTGACTGATGTCACTGCTGTAATGAAGCCCATTTTGTGGCTGGCCATTGAGGTTGAGTGTTCAGAGGCGAGACAGGGACAGGATGTTGTTGATGACTGTGTGTGAGGGGAAAACGGTGTCTGGACGGCTTGAGTTTTCAGAGAGACGCGTGAAGGGACATTTGAACGTTTTCATCACTTCCGTCCGATTCAAAATTGGTCTTCTTCACAGAGCACACAGATAGGACTCATGTCCTCTAGCAGGGCGGCTAAGCAAGTGGAAGAGGAGGAGAGAAGAGCAGAGGAAAGGAGAAGAGAGGAGACATGGAGCAAGAAAGGGAAGGAAAGAAGAGAGACGGGGAAAGAACAAGGCTGAAGAGGAGAACAGGGGAAACAAGAGCCTTTAAGAAATGTACAAGAGGTGGAGGAAGACAGGTTCTGTCTGAGGGGACTGTGTTTATCTGAGCCTTTGATCAGCTCTTACTGCAACAGGTGTGTGTGTGTGTGTGTGTGTGTGTGTGTGTGTGTGTGTGTGTGTGTGTGTGTGTGTGTGTGTGTGTGTGTGTGTGTGTGTGTGTGTGTGTGTGTGTGTGTGTGCATCTGTGTGTGTTTGTGTGTTTGTTTATGTGTAAAAGCATACCTATTCATGTGCCTGCGTGCTCACATTTGCATTCTCATCACCTGGTGTGTGGAAGCTGTTTCCCCTGCTGCACTATGGAAAGAACACAAAGTACACACACAGACAGCAGGTTCATATCATCTTGAACCTCCAGGCATGGTTTTGGTTCCTTTGTGTCCTCTGGGGGAAAAAATGCAATTTATTGGTCATGCACTTCATTAAAGCTGGTCAACGTGACCAAACCATACACCCAGCAGGCCGTAGTTTGTCCGGTTTCAATCAATGCGTCAATGAAATATGAATGTTCCTCTTTGAAATGCCCGGATTTTTTTATGATTAACATTCAGGAGACCCAGGCTTGTGCAAGACATCGATTGTGTGCTCCAATGTCTATCAATAAATAAATTCTTCATGCTTCTCATTCAATTTCAAATTATTCAAAGCGCCAATGTGTTTTTGTGTGTATGTGTGTATATGTTTGTGTGTGTGTGTGTGTGTGTGTGTGTGTGTGTGTGTGTGTGTGTGTGTGTGTGTGTGTGTGTGTGTGTGTGTGTGTGTGTGTGTGTGTTTTTGTGTATGTGTGTTTGTTTGTATATGTGTGTGTGTGTGTTTAGATACAATTTATGGATGCATCCATCTTTAAACAGACCCTCATTACAGCCCTCACTTAAGATAAAAAGTTTGCCAATAACAGCAAGATCTATTCTCTTTGCTTCACATATTCCCCATCCCTGTTAAACCCAATGATCCTCTGTCTGGTTTGGCCCCCTTCGTCAGTTCAAGCGTTCTGTTTTCCTTTGAATAATACAATTTAGGCCCTCTCTCGTACGCAGTGTACAATGTTTTTGGAGAATTGTCCCGAGAGTTGTAGATCGATGCCAAAAATATTTAATATTGTGCTTCCATCGGTAGTGAGGCATCCCGCTACTGCTTTTGCGTCTATCCATCCTTGACCGTGTGTGTGTGTGAGCTCTCTGTCTGTGAGCTTAATGCAATTGACGGACTGCAGCGAAGCAGAGATGTGTGTTTGCGTGTGCGTGTCCCGTAGGCATGTGCTAAGGTCAAATGGTCCTTACAACAGTTTGATTTTAGCCTCGAAGCCCTTCTGGGCCACAATAGGGGCCATTCTCCCAGCAGTGTTCTGGTGTCTGCTTCAGGTCACGACAGCAGAAGAGGCACTCTGTCAGTCTATCTATCTGATACCTTGCACTGAGATAGCAGATCACTCTTTGCAGCCTTTGGTATGACTTGAGTAAAACAATATTTAGACCAGTTGCGCACACTGGTGTGCCCACACACACACACACACACACACTCATGCTCACATGCATGAACACACACACACACGCACATGAACACACACACACACACACACACACACACACACACACACACACACACACACACACACACACACACACACACACACACACACACACACACACACACACATAAACATACACACACACATGTAAAAACATTAACACAGTTACAAATGCCTGTGTATGCGTGTGCAACTGTGCGTGAATGATTGATTGAGTAAATTGGAAGTCATGGTTCCAAACGCTGCACTTGGGCCTTTCACACCGCTGCAAAATCGGAGCCCGTTCCGGGCTAGTTCGGAGCTAGAGCCAGGGTTTTGGTTTCACACCGCCAGAGAACCGGCTCCGGCCTCTAAAAACCGGTTCAACTCCAGGATTGAGCTGGGCTAGAACGAGAAACGCTTTTACGCCGGGGGCAGGGAGCGGGGTTATCCGTACCTTCATAAACAGGAAGCTCAACGAAGACCGGCATTTTTAAAACACAGAAGTAAACAATGGACGTGAATCTGTGTATGGTTCGTTCGTTCAATATTCAGATTTAAAACAAAATCTGAAAAAACAATTAACAGAGTCGTTTTTTGTTTTTTTCTGATTTGGTTTTGAATCGGAAAAAGGGCAAAAGGAATAAACAAATAAACTGCATTTTATTTGTGTTTGTGTGTTTTGTGTGTTGGTTTTTTAAACCCGAAACAGAAAAACAAAAACAAAAATAGATACATTTATAGTTATAGGCTACACCAGAAGGCAGAACGCAGCGAAGAAAAAAGAGCCAACCACCTAAACCAGCAATAGACTGTCTAATTATATTTAGCCTTAGTTATGGCCGCACTTGAACCTTATGGTGATTTTATTTCTTATTTTATTTGACACTGGAAAGACACACGACGTGATCAGTACCGCTCTAAAGCATTCTGGTACCCCGAAGTGCTCCGTTATGACGGTGAGGAGGTTCTGTGTGGAGCACAACCTTCGAAGAAGAAATCTAGTTTCCGATTTAGTTTCAGATCGTCCACTCGCAGACTAAGTCGCCGGCTCCCACGGAAAACAATAAAGCTGGCCATTGTAGAATGCGAGAGACCAGATGGAACGTTTTAAACGTCTTTATATGTATTTTCTTTAAATCCGCGTGCCCTTTTCCCGGCATTCATTGCGGTTTTATCTAAATATCATGCAAACAAAACAAGCAACTGGATTATTCAGTTTTCCCGTTTTGATTTAAAAAACAGAAAAATACCGTTTATTTGTATATTCCTTTTGCCCTTTTTCGGCTTCAAAACCAAATCAGAAAAACCAAAAAACGACTCTGTTAATTGTTTTTTCTGATTTTGTTTCAAATCAGAATATTCAAAGAACGACCCATACACAAATCCGTGTATGGTTCGTTCTTTGAATATTCCGTGCTTGACGTGCAGAGGAAATTGTTGTTGTTGTGTTTGAAACTGGCGCGAGGGTTCTTCTTCTTATTGTACAGTTCCGGCAAGGCGCGAGGGTTGCTGGGAAAGCGGAGACGTTTGCAGTGACGTCATGACGTTGCTCTCGCCGGCTCCATGGCTAGCTCTGGCCGGTGTGAAACCAACTGGTTCATAACTGGGATAAGGCTGGAACCTGTTTGGAACTGGCCCTAGCACCAGCCCGGAACTGTCTCTTGGTTCTTTTTGGTGTGAAAGCCCCAACTGAGAGCCTGTGAGAGCTACATATAACCACCTCACTCACAGGAGAGACGCTACCTAGCCCTGAGATCCCTAATCCCTCCACTGACTCAACCAGGCCCGTGTTCTCCCCGTTCCATAGTCACCCAGTCATGCGCTCCCCACAAGGTCACTGTACAGCTGCTGCATGGACCATGCAGCATTCCCTCTTTCGCTGCTCATTTGTATTCAAGGTCAACGCTCACCACCCTCCCCCACTTCCAATCTCCACCGTCCACCCGTATTCCTTTCCAATCAGTCCGTCCTCCGGGGGACAATTCCCCATCGCTCTCCCACCTTTTAAACCACGCTGAACCCTGCCTCTCTCTCTCCCTTTAACCCAGACCCCTCCGAGCCACAGGGCTACACAGGGCTTTTCACAACCGATAACAGGGCTTCTACTGAGAGTAGGTGTGTGTCTGTGTGTGTGTGTGTGTGTGTGTGTGTGTGTGTGTGTGTGTGTGTGTGTGTGTGTGTGTGTGTGTGTGTGTGTGTGTGTGTGTGTGTGTGTGTGTGTGTGTGTGTGTGTGAGTGTGTGTGTGTGTTTGGGTGTGTGTGTCAGGGAGAAGATCCCACGCTGCTTGATTAGGGAGAAGGATCACACCCTACGAGGTATGCTCAGGGTCTGTCGTTTGCTGACTTCTCGATGTATTCTTCATGTTGGTGGCGTTAATTCTCCCCTCTGTGTCCTCAGTTGTGCCTCCCCCTCTCTGTCGTCGCACGGCTCTTCATCAATGAGCACATCAATGGCTGCACCAAGTGTGCAGACTCATGCTCAAAGCCCTGAATCCAACAGCCATGTAACAGCCAGTTGGGTTGGTGTCCGACTGCTTGTGTTCGCGGTATAACGCTGACTCGAGGCTGGAAAGAGTCTGCTTTGGCTTTGGCCTTCTGCCACGATGTTCCCCATGGGCTGCACTGTTGATTCACGAATCCAGGAATTTAGATTGAACCGTTTTTTCATGTCAGTGGGCGTAAAAATACCGCGTTTCATTTAAATACTACATCTTACCGACAGGTGAAGATGATATATGTTAATTTGTCTCCAATCTTCTCTGAGACAAATCTTCCCAAAAGACTTCAGCACATAACGCATAACTGAGAGGCGGTCTTCAGTCACATGAACGGTGCGTGTTCCCTGGGGGGTTCACGTTCATAGAGCAGCTTTTGAACGACAAAATCAAGTGATGTCCTCGTTAGGACCCACTTCCCATCACCACATCCTGTTGTCTAAAAATAACAACGTGGATTTTGACATAAGTGGCATACGTAGCTGTGTGCAAGATAGCTCCATTTATCACATGGAATCTGCATCAAGTGATTCTAACCGAATGGACAAAAGCTTAAACGTTTTAGTTCTTCGGTAATTATGATCTCTCTCCCACTCTTCCTCTCTCCCTCTCTCCCCCACTTTGTTCTCTGTACTTATGGCTCCAAACACTCTGTGTCTCTACCCCTTCATCCAATTGCCCTACTCACACACACACACACACACACACACACACACACACACACACACACACACACACACACACACACACACACACACACACACACACACACACACACACATATACACGAACACACACACACACACACACACACACACACACACACACACACACACACACACACACACACACACACACACACACACACACACACACACACACACATATACACGAACAAACACACTATGTTTGTGTGTTTATTATTTCGTATACACAAAATGTACACAAATGCAAATATCCACAAATGCACATACACCCCAGTCTTTGGTGTGAATGTGCATTTGTGGGTATTTTTATGTGTATGCAAGGCATATGGGAAATCATGGAACAGACCCTAATGGACGAAAAGCAAAACATGCTGATGCTCACTCTAGGGCAGGCCCGTCTGCCTCATTCAAATACATCAAACAACAGTGTTCGTTGTGCGTAGCTGTCCCTACCTGAATCTTTCATGGTCGAGGCCAACTTTGCAGAATAACCTTATTAGGCCTTCTACTTGTTCTTTTTTGTGTCTTCTAATAAGGAAAAAAGCTAAACACAAGGTTTACTGAAGCATTGACGTGAAGCCTTATGCGTCAGAGGGATCTCTCGCACAGTTACCTATCTTTTTGGTATTTTACGCAGTTGATAACATAACTTAACCTTCTAGCTGCGGTTTTGCGAATACAGCGAAATCCAAAGCGTAGCATTAAAAGGGCGTTGAAGCCCTCTCAGGGTTGGGTGATCGGGAAGACACAAGGTGGCTTCCACATTTACAGATTCCCACTAAGGCAGACAGACTGACTGACAGGTTATCTGTCCCGAGGAGTGAAAGTATGTGTGGCAGGAAGTTGATGGATGGATCAGCGCGGAGGTGGGCGCTAGATAAGAGGGGTGGGAGAGGCTCAGTATAATAGCAGCCGGATTAAAGGGGAGCCGACTGGGGCCCGAGATCAGAGAGGCGATACGTGTGGGCCGCTGTGGAGACGGACAGACGGCCGGTCGGAAGCCTCAGAGCAGGGGTACAGAATTTAGATTGTGAGTTTGGTGGAAAGCAATGGGTGGAGGAGCAAATGGGGGTTGTGAACTGAGGAGGAAGACGACGACCTGGGGCGAGTGATAAACCGACGGCCAAAATGGTGCACCTGGACTATCCAATCGTTTCATTTCAAATGTTACTTGTATAGCCCTGAATCACGGTCTCAAAGGGCTTCTTCAGTTGCCTTTTTTAATATTCCCTAAACCCTAACTACCTTTAGAGAAGGGGGAACAAACCCTACATTATCAAGGAAGAACCCTTGAGAAGAAGAGCTGTAAGTGGAACCCCTCCATCCAGGGATGGTTTCCATGGGCGCCATAATGGACAGACATAATGGAAGCATATTCTGGGTAGAAGAGTTGATACACTGCTCCATCAAATTGGTCCGATCAAAGAACCGGGACAAACCGTAGGAGCATAGCAGGAAAGAAATGAGGGGTCCATTCTGCTGAGGGGCATTAGTTCCTCATGAGTAAAGCCAATGGACTGTTGGAGCTCCTCAGTGTGTGCACGTAAACAGAGCCCTGAACGTTACCCCCAGATAGATAGAGCCCTGGTTTCCTTTTAGGGGAAGGATGAAGGGATTGTAGCATGGCCCGGTGGAGGGAAGTAGAGAGCATAAAGCTTGTCTATCAATGGACGGACAGGTAAGACAGATAGGCGTAAAGGGCGATTGGATGAAGGGTAGGAGACACAGAGTGTTTGGAGCCCACCCAGTCTCCAATGCCCTCCCACAGGGCAAGCCAACCCTTTGTTCCCCGGTGACGGAGGGCATGTCGGAGGACCACTTCCCTTATTGATTTGTGTTACCCCACCGCCGGCTCCGCACGTACGCACAGGGAACACTCATCAATATTCATCAACACGCGCCGCAGCGCAGTGTTCGCTGTAGCCACGGCTCGGCAAGTGCTCCGCCAATTACGCCGAGGTTGTAGTAGTAAGTTTTAAGACTGTAGGACGGTCCAGTATAGACCGGTTCCCTCACTGGTTCGCCTCAGCTGTTGGCTTGTTTCAGCGTTGTTGTTGTTGTTGTCGTTGTGTGAAATTATGGATTTCCTTTAATCAGTGTGGGCCGGTAATCAGTTAAATCATACCTGACCTGAACGTAAAGCGTGGAAAAATGCCTTGAATGTTGCATTATGCAAAACATGCAGCAGGGCGGTCTTGCCCCGGAAGGTTGCCATGGCAACTATCTGAACACATCAGACGCACCAGATGTGCCAGTTGGTCGGTCAAGCCGTTCTCACTGCCTATCAGCCCTTCGGTGGACAACATTATGCAATAAGAATGCACGTGGCATGTCACCAAATCAAGCAGCTAATTTGTGCTAACAAGTTGAAGAGTGATATTTCCTCTCTCTCTCTCACACACACATACACACACATTCTGTAGAAGTCTTCCAGAAAAAAAAAAGAGAAGAAGTAAATATAGCATTTTAAATGATCAAGTCCACATTACAAAAACGTTTACAAGGGGGAATATTTGAGAAGGAGAATGCTTAGTTGTTTAGAATGCTTAGGGTTTAGAATATTTAGCAAGTGACAACATTTTTTTACAGGGAGTCCTGACAACAATAACAACAACAACAACAACAACAACAACAACAACAACAACAACAACAACAACAACAAATACACTGGAACTGTGTTCTTACACATTTCTAGAAACCTTACCTCTCCCGTTGCCAAAACAATGAATAGAAACGTGACTCAGAGGGGATACCAGCCAACTCTCAGCCCGAGCGGAGGAAGCTAGCCTTCACAGCGGAGGGGGGCGGGGGGGGGGGGGGGGGGTGGTTTGGATGGGGGGTGCAGAAGGCTTCAATCGGTTCATTTGATCCCACTACCCCACCGGGAGGAGCCTCTATAAATGTCGCCAGAAAGACTTGAACCAAAGATCAAACCACTCCTCAGAGTGCCAGGCTCTTCGTTGGAACTCTCTGGCCCAACCCGCAACCACGCAGGGACCCCTGAGGTGATGAGCAAAGTATCTCCATAAGGACCCCGGCATGATGGCCCTGGATGATGGGTGGGGCATGTCCTGACCTGATGAGGGGGACAACCTCTCATTGCTAATTGTTCGTTGTTTTATGATGGTTGAAGCAATCAGGAAAAATGCAGGATGATGCACTTCCAGACGATTGCCTTGCAGGTTTGTGAGTCATAGTGTATAAGTGTATTATGCAAATTATAAGGTTTAGAAATGGATAAGCATTCTGAGATATTCTCCTCGTTCTCAATTTCTCCCTTTGATACATACAGAGGTCCCCTGGTAGGAACAATCCACTCATCAAACTAGAGTGTGTGTTTCTGTGTGTGTTTCATGATCTTGTCAGTGTGTGTTTGCATGCGTGCATGCCTTTGCATTGCCGTTCCTCTTGTCTTTCTATGGGATATAAGAGACTCGCTATGTCTGAATTACCCAGCGAGCACAGTGCAGCCAACCACCTGTTCAGTACAGCCTCATCCCCTGGGGAGCATGCTGAAGCAACGAGCCAGAATACACACTGGCACGGACACAAACGGAGCCAGCAAGAGGGGGAGAGATTATGTATCTGTGAGTGTGTGCCATCGTGTGCGTGTGTGGTGTGCGTGCGTGTGTCTGTGTTCTTGATCAGTTTGTTGATATGTAACCTCCCCCCAATACACACACCCACACACACACACATCCACACACACACACACACACACACACACACACACACACACACACACACACACACACACACACACACACACACACACACACACACACACACACACAAACATATATACACAAATTGCAAATTGTTGTTGTTTCTTCTCTTCTCTCTTTCTCTCTGTCTCTCTCTGTCTCTGTCTCTGTCTCTCTCTCTCTCTCTCTCTCTCTGTGTCTCTCTCTCTCTCTCTCTCTCTCTCTCTCTCTCTCTCTCTCTCTCTCTCTCTCTCTCTCTCTCTCTCTCTCTCTCTCTCTCTCTTATCTCTCTAACTCCCTCTGTATCCCACTACCACCTATCTTATTTTCCTCCAGTGCCCTTTTCAACCTCCATTTAATTACAAGTTACAATTGTGCGCCAAGTTTGTTTGGGTAGACGGGTAATTGTTAGTTATGTTCCTACCGACCGTTAGTAAAGCTAAAACTAGTCCTCAAACTAAACTCAATAATGATCAGATTCCAGTGTTTAGCCGCCTATAGGCCTAAGCTAGAATCACAGTAAATCTATCCCATGTTGATTCTCTTTGTTTTCTCAACACTTGGTCTCGATCCTACAGACAACGATACGCTGACTATCAGCGTTTGACCTCTGACTCTGGGCAGTGTAATTTGTCACGGTGTGTCTGCCATGCCTTCAATATCAGGTTGCATGCTGTGGCCATGAACAACGCCTGCACCTTCCTCAATGTATTCTGAAGGCCAAATCAACGTGAAGTACAAAAACAAGCAAAAACTCATTGGATAATTTATGATGCTGGGGTTTGAGCAAAATACATTGCTCAATGTATCCATTGAGCAATGTATCCATTGAGCAATGTAATTACCTTTTTCCATTGGAAAAAGGTAATTCCATGTGCTGTATCCAGTTGATAACATTCGAGAAGATTGGTTACCCTTCCCCTCACCTATCATTCCATCTCATTGTCCATTCTATTAATTCATTTTCTCTGCACTTTTCTGCACCTTCAGATTATATGCCTACTCTCATTTACTATTCTCCATTGTTTGTATGTTCTCCTCTCACCCCCACTCCTCTCCTTTCTCCCCCTCTCCTCTCCTCTCTTCTAATTTCATCTCCTCTTCTCTCTTCTCTTCTCACCTCTTGTCTCCTCTCCTCTCCTCTCCTCTCTTCTCCCTCTCCTCTCCTCTCCTCTCCTCAGCTCTCTTCTCCCTCTCCTCTCCTCTCCTCTCCTCAGCTCTCTTCTCTTCTCTCTCTTTTTCCTCTCCTCTCCTCTCCTCTCCTCTCCTCTCCTCTCCTCTCCTCTCCTCTCCTCTCCTCTCTTCTCCCTCTCCTCTCCTCTCTTCTCCCTCTCCTCTCTTCTCCTCTCTTCTATGCTCCTCTCCTCTCTTCTCCCTCTCCTCTCCTCTCTTCTCCCTCTCCTCTCCTCTCTTCTCCCTCCCCTCTCCTCTCTTCTCCCTCTCCTCTCTTCTCCTCTCTTCTATGCTCCTCTCCTCTCTTCTCCCTCTCCTCTCCTTCCCTTTCCTCTGTATTTACATGTGCTGTGTCCCCCTGCCCCGTACAGGATGTGTGGCTGACTCCTGCAGGTGGCTATCCCATGTTGCTGTGTGAGAGCAGAGAGGACACCCATTTAAATTGACCCCTGCCCTCATTGCTGCTTCCATCCTGTTGGCATGCCACCGGACACTCTTATCTGAGTGCAAAAGTGTTGTGTGTGTGTATGTCCTGTTTGTGTGTATTTGACAAGACTATGATCCTTGACCACAGTAAGCCAGTTCCTGTAATACTTACTTCCAACCGGGAGGAAGCAACTACTTGTGCGTGTGACTTGTTTTTGTTTGTGGTGCAAATGTAAAGCACTTAAACCTAGACCCTTGTTGTTGCTCTCTTGGAATTGACGGGAATCCAGATTGTGTACAGAATTCATGGAAAATGTGTGTGTGTGTTTGTGTAAGAGTATGTGCATGTGTGTGTGTGCATGAATGCAAGCAAGTGTATGCGGGTGAATGCGTATGTGTATGTGTGTGTGTGTATGTATGTGGGTGCATTCAAACTTGGGTGTGTGCGCACACTTTTGTCTGTGTGTGTGTGTGTGTGTGCGTGTGTGTGCGTGTGTTTTCCATGCTCACCTTGCGTCTGTTCTGAGCCGCGACACACAGTCACTCATGCCAGTCGTGAGGTTCATCTCAAGGTGGCAGGGGTCCGCCTTGGGAGACGTTGAAGGAGGCTGAAGGACATGCTCAGACTACCATTAGCATCTGTTTAAAACAGGGGCTGACCTTCTGCGGCCCGGCTACACCCCTGGCTCTGTGATTAACCACTACACGTTACGGTGCGCAACAATGAGATGGAAGGACGCATGAATTCATGTCCAACACAAAAGAGATATTTTTGTATTTCTTCTTAGGTTCTCTTTCAGTGTGAGACTGTAGAGAGAGAGAGAGAGAGAGAGAGAGAGAGAGAGAGAGAGAGAGAGAGAGAGAGAGAGAGAGAGAGAGAGAGAGAGAGAGAGAGACACTGTGTGTTGGAACTGGATTTTACTTTTTCATAACCATCGCCATCTTCTGTAGTTAGCTTGGGTTTGCCGTCTCCCCAGACGAGATGAGCTGAAATAATAGAGGACGGAACACTAGCCACAGGGAGGCTAAGGGACCTATAGCAAAATAAAATACAAAAAAAGGACAGGAAATAATTGGAAACTCCAATAGGGGAAGAAAAGGTTGAGGAGGGACAACAGCTAGGTTACTGTTTTCTCTTTTACCTTAGACAGTAACTTTCCATTTTTTTCTTCTTTCATTCCTTCCTTCCTTCCTACCTTTCTTTGTCTCTTCCTTCATTTATTATTTCCTTCCTTCATTTCCTCATACCTCCCTTCTCTCCTTTCCTCCAGAAGTCATACCTGCCGTCCTTCCTTCCTTTCCACCTTTCTTCCTTCCTTACCTTCTTTCTACCTCGTTTCCTTCCTTCCTTTCTGTCTTTCTTTTTTTCTTTATTTCTTTCCTTCTTTCTCCCTTCATTATCATCATGGCTTCCTTCCTCTCATGACCAGAATCCTCTCCTCTGTCCTATTTAAGAATGGCCAGGCAGACAGGGCTATTTAAGCATACTATCAGGACTTCAGCCACTTCATGTGGATTTTAGGTTGATCTACTTTGCAAGCCTGGCAGATATTGCTTGCCCTGCTCTCTGAAGCTAGCAATACAACACAGCACTATAGCCTAGAGATTTGACAAAACACACACACGCATGCACACAAATTGACACATATGAAAGAAAAGAAAAGTCATACATTTGGCATTGTGTTGCCCTAGCTGACTTACATGTTTTGTGTGAAAAGCTCAACTCAGGCACAGCAACGCCTCCACAATAGAACAGCAACCTAAACTTCAGCTAGGTGAATTGTGCCAGGACGCTAATTGTGTGTGGGCTGGCGTTCACAATAATAGCAGAGCTTTTCTGATTGCCTGTCAGATGGTCTTAAGACTCAGTGAGTGACGCTTGTTGACGGGATACAATAGACAAATCCTTACACTGTTATATGGGGTCAGAAAGGACAGAGGTGAGACCTTGCAGTTCGATCGGGTGAAGGGTTAATGATATTGGTGACCTTTGATAAATTAAAGATGAATGAGCAGGTGCAGCGATGGCACATTGAAGCTGGAGGCAATTCAGGACAAGCCTTCATCCATCTTGCAAAGCATCGTGGCTTCAGGGAACTGTCCTCAGAACAGAGAACCAGAGACATAGTCGAGAGGAGAGGGCTGAGCCATCAAACCATCTGTCCCCAATTTCCTTCTCAAGATTTCGGACGAATTAGATTGTGATTCCCGTTAAGTAAGCTACTTGGGGGTCTATTCAATGCACCGCGTCTATTTGTGATGTTGGTGAAACGAGACACTCTCAGAGGTGTAAGCACAGCTCGATAGCACATTTAGGCAGGGTGGGTTGGGGGTGGGAGACAATCTTGTCTCGTTCTCAGCTTATAAATACACCATAAGATCCCCCCGCCCCCTAAAGCTAGCACATAAATAACTTGCCTCCACTGCCCCATGGGAGATGATGCGTGTCTGCAGTGTGTGTATGTTCGTGGTGTGTGTGTGGGGGGAGGGGGGGGTATACATGCGTATGTACATCTGTGTGTGCCCACATGTGTGTGTGTGTGTGTGTGTGTGCGCGTTTTTGTGCACACACACATCTCTCTCAGAGGGCCAGCAGAAAAGGAAGCAGCAGGTGTGTTTCGCACCTTCCTCACGCCAAAGGTTGCCAATGTTACTTTCTCATGTGTTGCTTCTTACACTTTTTTCTCTGTCTCTGTCTATCTCTCTCTGTCTATCTCTCTCTCTCTTTCTCTGTCTTTATCCTTGTGTGCACATGGGTGGATGCACTTGTATGCATGTATTTGTGTATGTGTGTGAGTGTGAGTATGAGTGTGAGTGTGTGTGTGTGTGTATATATGCTGTGGTAACCCAGTCCTCGTTGTCGCCGGGTTCCACATACAAATCACAAGTTTCAGCGAGGGTTAAAGCCTCATTCGGCATTATTACAGACAATTGGACAATACAGTATACTGGCGGTCTCTAGGGCCTCCGTGGGCCTCTAGCCGCTCGCAGGGACCCGAGCTCTTCCCTCCTTCCTCGCTCCCGTTCCTGGTCCCACAGCCGTGAAATATCGGCCAATCAGGGAGCGGCACCGGGGAGGGTGTGGTACCGATCCCCATGCGGCGTCCGGACGACCACATGGCAGGTCTTGTAGATCCGTGTGTCCCCGTGCACGCAGGCCACCTCCATGGGCCCCCCCTCCTTTCCACCAGCCAGGTCGGGGCGGAGTTAGGGTGCCCACGCTGCCGGTGTCCAGTAGGGCCTGTGTGTCCGTGTTCATGACCCGCGCTGGGATGGTAGGGCTCCCGGGCGTCCCCTGCGCCCAACAGGTTAGCCCTAACGCCAGCAGGCAGGGCCGGCCCGTCCCCTCGGCTGCGTAGGCCGTCAGCATCGACGCATCCCGGTCTCCCGGGCAATAGCGGGCTATGTGGCCAGCCTGGCCCACACTCGTAACACCGCCTCCCCTCGCGGCTCCCCTGAGCCCGGATCGGTGAGTCGGGTGGTGGAGCCAAGGGCCCGGTCGTAGGTCCCGTCGGTCTCGGCGGGTCTCGGCTGGGTCGCGGGCTGGTCCCGGTGCTGGCGCTTAGCTGCTGGGCCACCTGCCAGTTTCTCCAGCTGCTTCACCAGGTCATCCACCGTGTCGGGATGTTGGTGGGCCAGTACTCTCCGGGCGCCCAGCGGTAGCTGCCGGATGGTGTTGTCGATCAGGACCCGGTCGATAGGGCGTGGGCCCCTCTCCGGTCGCCAGCCACCTCTTCGCCAGGCGCGCAGCGTGCTGGTGCGATCTGCGTCCGTACTGCCCCCCGGACGTCAAATCGCGCAATCGTGGAAGCGCTGGGCGCGGGCCGCGAGGTTGTGACCGTAGTCGGCCAGGATCGCCTGCTTGAGGGCGGAGTACTGTCGGGCCGTCTCCGCTGGTAGGTCTTGGCTCGCCTGTTGTGCGGGTCCGTGTGAGGAACGGTGCCACGATGTGGGCCCACTGATCCTCCGGCCAGGTTTTCCCTCTGGGCAGTCCGCTCAAACACCTCCAGGTACGCCTCCACGTCGTCGTCAGGGCCGAGCTTGGTGAGCCCACTGGTCGGAGCTTTGCGGATGACGTGCTGGGTGAGCCGTAGTACAGCCTCGCGGAGCAGGGGCAATGCTCTTCCGTGGTCTCCGGTCTCCCTAAATGTCAGTCCTTGTGCTCCTTTTAAGATGGCTCCTCGGCTTTCGGCCAGGTGTCCCCCAATCTCGCTGATTGGGGGTTCGGTCGGTGCTCTCCGTCGCCGCTGGTGGGTGACGGTGGTATCGGCCATCCAGGACCAACCCTCGGGCTGGTCCGGGCCGAGGTTTAAGTGGCGGGGATGCCACAATGCACGTGAATACAGTATGTGTGTGTGTGTGGTTGTGTCTCCTCAAGCCCATACATTTTATCCTCTTTATATATGCAGGGTTGTATTTGATCTTGTCCGGTTTCATTACAAGACAGAATATTCAGATGGTTTCTGTTTCTGCACCTGTACTTTATCTACATAGGACCCAATTCCTTCACCTAGCTGATTGTATTTTATCATGTGCATGTTTTGTTGGTAGACCATGATGCACTGATGGTAAGCAAAGGCCCGGGCACATCACATGGACACCAACCTGAGCCGCATGCTCAGAGCTTCTCCGTAGAAAAACACTTTGTGACAGCAGCCTCAGTCTCCCTTGTTGATCACATTTCATGCCGGTTCCGTTCACTCTCATACTGGCAGGCGTACATCATATGTCGCTCCCGCTCTCTCTCTCTCTCTCTCTCTCTCTCTCTCTCTCTCTCTCTCTCTCTCTCTCTCTCTCTCTCTTTCTCTCGCTCTCTCTCTCCGCTCTCTCTCTCTCTCTCTCTCTCTCCTCTCTCTCTCTCTCTCTCTCTCTCTCTCTCTCGCCTCTCTCTCTCGCTCTCTCTCTCTCTCTCTCTCTCTTCTCTCTCTCTCTCTCTCTCTCTCTCTCTCTCTCTCTCTCTCTCTCATCTCTCTCTCTCTCTCTCTCTCTCTCGCTCTCTCTCTCGCTCTCTTCTCTCTCTCTTCCCAACATTTTCATTAGCCCTCCTCTGCTGCGCTCTCTAGCGTCCCTCTAACCGTCGGCCCTAATTGTGTTATTCATCAGAGAATTACAGCAGGAAGTCACCGCCGCGTGTCCGATGAATCCGTCACGGCCCGCTGCTCCCAAGGCGTACTAATCGTCCCGCACGAGTTTGACGCGACGCGATCCCGACCGGTTCCAGCCTGGGCCTCCTGTTTAAAGTGATGGACGACAAGCGATCCTTAATGTTTTTTCTCATTATGTAATTAAGGGTTATCAACCTGTGCATTGAGCGTCAAAAGATGATGTTCCATGAAATCTATTGCTATCTCAACCTAATTTCAGCCTATCGTATTTCTTCCATTCCTTCAAGACGATATCAATGGCTGGTGTATGTTTTCACACCTGGCCCCGTAGCAAGCTGGTGACAAACTGACACTCACATGGCCATAACTTAACGGTACCCTTATATGACCGCTACTGTGCAGCTGAATGCCAGACGGCATTCATGGTGATTTGACTTTTGATGTCCATCCAAAATACGTTTGTCATCATCACTTTAGGGTTACCAGCCAGTCCAAACACGTCATGCAAGGGTTTATTCAGTGTTCTAGAGAAGGCACTGCCTTTTTCCAGAAACAACTTACATCTTGTTTATGTTCATAACCAGATAACAGGCCGCACATGATGAGCCTGCCTGATAATTGTATATTGCGTGTCCCAGTGTGAGTGTTTGTGCCGGTGTGACTGTGTGTTTGTGTTGTACCTGCATGTGTATGTGTGCCCGTGTGTTGTGTGTGTGTGCATCTAAATGTTGGAACGTGTGTGTAGATGTACATGTGTGTGTGTGTATTACAAGACCTCGTCACGTCGCCGACTTTTTCAAAATCGTGTACGACTTGCAAATTTGTCTGCGACAAACGAATCAGGGCAAAATCGGGCTGAAATCGTGTAGTCAGCCACTAGAAGAAACCTATTCATCAAAATAAAATAATCGAAACCGCATGCACAAAAATATTATAGAAATGGTGTTTTGCGTTATAATTATGAATAATATAGTCATTGACAATTGAGAGGAATAACCACAGAGACCATCCACGGAGTTAGGAGGCAGATGCGTGCCGGTATAAGGCCGATGCACTGCAGGTTAAAGCGCACCATGGGAGCAACCGCTCCCATGCCAACCAGGCCCAAAGGCTTGGCCAGGGGCCGGCGGGTAACCGTGGAGACCGGGGCATGCCCAGCCCGGAGCGGGCGGGTTAATGATCCACTTCCCTTTACGGCCGTACCACTTCCTAAGGAGCAATATTGGCGCGATCGGAACGCGGCCAAGCTGTTCGATGCAGCAATGGACGAGGAGGAGATTGTTTATCTTGGCGGTTCATGCCTTCAGCTCCGCGAAACACAGCCCGGCCCTTTGACCGCCCGGTGCAGGGGAAAGACCAGTGCACGGGACGGGATGATGGGGGGCGATGGAGGCCGGTGCACTTGCTCATGCATAAACCTGTGATTGTACAATTTTGCTACCCAGGGCCATAGTTACGCATACACACGCACACATATACAGCTATACATCCACAAGCAGCATGTTTTGCAGCATGGTGGTGAAAGGACATCAAGTTCAGGGTTGATTTCAGGATTAAAGGGATTAAACAAGCTTGTTCAGAAGTGTGCATGTCATCGTTCTGGGAGTGTGTGTGTGTGTGTGTTGGTGTGTGTTGGTGTGTGTGTGTGTGTGTGTGTGTGTGTGTGTGTGTGTGTGTGTGTGTGTGGTGTGTGTGTGTGTGTGTGTGTGTGTGTGTGTGTGTGTGTG
>NC_082401.1:23077155-23079655 GCF_031168955.1 Gadus macrocephalus
AAGCCAATCCACGGTCTGTCCTGAGGAGAACTCTGTGAACTGTGCACTGTGAAATTAGCTTGACTCTGGTCCCTGCACTGCACTCTTTTTTTATCTATGTCAACTCTCCATTCCCATTATCAGCCCCCACTCTGTTTGAACTACTGTCTCCATACATCATATGTGTTCCGCCAGTTTCCCTCTGAACGGCATTACCAATCTGTGAATTATGCATCTGGGTCATCTAAGAGTCGTGTTCAGATGGAGAGCAGACGCCCCTTCCTGACTCTCGCCCGTTTCGTAGTCCATCTAGGCAAAGTGCCTTATCATCACTGTTAATGGAATTTGCCGGTTTGCTAAGACCCCAGGTTAAGTCTTGACGTTGTCTATGTGTGTTTTGTTTCATTCCACACAAGTAAGCACGTACTTCTCAGAGCAGAACAACATTTCAGAGATGACATAATATATGTATGTTCTGCTGCCCTCATGCCTGAATATAATCCCTCTCAGCCCATCTGATTTGAATTAAATTCAATTCAGGTACGGTGGCATGGGTCCATCAAATGCTCCTGTTTTAAAACTCGTCGGTCTCTGAGTCAGACACTGTGAAATAAGAGAATTGCAGATTCCCCTGTGCTCAGTAGGTTGCCTAGCACACAGCCCCTATCTTCGATCAGAATCCTCGCTGTGCGCCTCTCAGTCGCCAAGTCTGTGTCAACAATTAACCTGGGGTCTTAGCGAACCAGCCAAGCAGACGGTTCCCCTATTGCGGCCCTCCTTATCGATGTCATTGGGAAAAGGCCCACATTATAGAGTCCTGCAGTTTCTCCGGCTCCTATTCCATTAGCCTTTGCTGTTACATTGAATTCGAGGTATTTCAGTAATCATTTCTTCTCCTTCCATCCCATTGTCCTCCTCGTTATTTGAATTACAAAAAAAAAGAAGAATCCGATGCGACGTATCAGATCCAATATCGCATTATCCCCGGGCGTACTCGCTCATATAGTGCGGCGGAGCTACCCACAATGCACTGCTCTTGCACCTACCCAGTATGGCCAGCACAGTGTTGTCCTTCAGGACTTCCATGGAGCCCGAGCAGACGAAGTAGATGGCCTGCAGCGCGTCCCCCTGCCGGATGAGGAACTCCCCCGGGGCGCAGAAGGAGGTCTTGATGATGAGGGAGAGCGAGCGCAGGCACCCCCTGCTGGCCGACTCGAACAGCGTCAGCTGCAGCAGCTCCTTGTTTAGGTGCATGGCGATGTCGGCCCGCAGCTCGTCGGGAAAGTCCTTCAGGAGCTGGTTTGGGGGGAGAGAAGAAAGGGAGGGAGACGTAGACGGAGAGGGGAGGTTAGTGGTGGAAAACATAATGAGCATACAGCAAAGTGCTGGGGTCTTGGTGCTCGCTTGCGCATTTGTAATATAGCCAACAGAAATGTATTCCTCGTCCCGTCCTCATCTTCAAACCGCTTATTCGAGGTCGGGTCGCGGGGGGCAGCAGCTCCAGCAGGGGGGCCCAGACTTCCCTTTCCTGGGCCACATTGACACATTAAAAGGTATTCCGTACTTTTAAACCATAAATCTTGGATAAAGGTTTTGTAATGAAGAGGTCCATTGGCGTTTAGTTCCTGTTGCTTTAAATCGTCAAACAGAGTTGTTTTGAAAGGTCATTGTCAATCTGGTAAAAGTTGACCTGGAGTTTGAACATTAAGCGCAGCGTTAAGAGTCCAAGCTGTCTGCTATGTCAAGGGAGGTGTCACCGCGAGGACAGGTTTCAACACTCATCTTTTGAATGCCTTTGGGAGATTTTTTATTTACAACTTTATTTTATAAATGTTTTATTCCAAGCGACATACAGGGAATATATTCATTGTTGAACAAGCATGTAGGCCAGGGATAGGCATATTGCACAAGGATGCTTGCAGGTCCAACACCCTAACCATAAGAGTTTACTACCCTGCTCCCTTGGTGGGGTTGTTAAAGGTGTGACCGCCTGTCTTTTTGTGTGTCATGTCTTTTTCGGCTGTACACCGTATTCCCCCGTTTCTCACCTCGTTGACGTCGATCCCATTGTTCACGGACCAGGTGGTCTGGAAGCACTCCAGCATGCGTTGCTCCAGGGCTTTGGGCAGCCGGTGCACGCGGATGAAGTCCTTCAGGTCCTTGGTGCGCGTGTGGTACAGCGAGCGCCGCGAGTACATCCTCTGGATGATGGCCGTGACGTTACCGAACACCACCGCATGCATCAGGGCTATGGGGGGCGGACGCAAGATAGGGGGGATATTTACCTTCCGGCTGGACTAGTGGTGTTTCTGTGAATATATGCGTGTGTTTGTGTGTGTCTGGAAATATATGTGTGTGTGTGTGTGTGTGTGTGTGTGTGTGTGCACATGTGAGAGTGTGTGTGTGTGTGTGTGTGTGTGTGTGTGTGTGTGTGTGTGTGTGTGTGTGTGTGTGCGTGTGTGTGTGTGTGTGTGTGCTCATGTGTGTGTGTGTGTCTGGAAATATATGTGTTTGTGTGTTT
>NC_082401.1:23084655-23100296 GCF_031168955.1 Gadus macrocephalus
ATCCCTCAGCGGACCCGATTTGTTATTTCAGAAAGATTGAGTTCATCAGCTTTATCAGAACAGTTTCAGCATTAAACAAATCCAATCATCCATAAGCCCCGTTTTCACAAGCTGCTTCGGATAATGTTACAAACAATGTTGATTTAAAGAATTGCAAGACCTCAGAGTCGGAGAGTCATAAAGTAATAGTAGGCACATCATGGCGATGTTTCATAAAAATGTGCATTCGACACTCCCAATGCTTCCTATTGGCTGAAGGTTAGCGACATATGAGCTTAGCATGTGTCTCAACAATGCTTCCATGAGAGATCCTGTCTGGACGAGATTCTATCACTTGTCAATCAAGATTAAATGTCCACTACCTCCGCAGGGGATTTTCTAGGCCGATACAAAATAAAATATAACCGCAAGTGGTGATTAACGGGGTCCGAGCAAAATTAAAAGTCAAGAACACAAAAATGGAAGATATATAAATATGGCAAATAATTTTGAAGGAAAGATGTTGATGAAGATGTTCCACTCAGTGCAATACTGTGCCTCGGCATTCAGGTGAGCTGCAAAGCAATGGCCGAATGTCAGGTTCAGCATGCTATAATCAGATTTGAACTCTCAACCTAAGGATCACCTGTAGAAGGTGATCCCATTGAGCCACTGATAAACCTGAACTGCAACCTCATTCACATGGTCAAAATGTCTATTGATAATAATAATAATAATAATAATAATAATACAAATAATGGATTGAATTTATATAGCGCTTTTCTAGACACTCAAAGACTCTTTACAGTGAACGGGGAACCTCACTAACCACCACCAGTGTGTAGCCCCCACTGGGGTGATGCACGGCTGCCAATCTGCGCCAGAACGCTCACCACACACCAGCTTGAGGTGGAGAGTGAGGGAATTAATGAGTCAGACATTTATGCAGGAGGGTGATTAGGGGGCCAGATTGATTGAGCCTGGATGGGCCAGGACACCGGGGAAACCCCTACTCTTTGCGATAAAATAGTACAGATCTGAAAATTTGCACTGTTAATGGTATCCACCTAATGATAGCCGTATGGTAGTTATACAATAACAAAATGGTCATTTCGGCAAAATGGGTTGAGACTGTGGACGTTTGGCTTTTCTATGAAATTGTGGGAAATGTAAACATTTTTAGAGCAGAAGACCAGGTTGAAAAAGATGCATCTGATTTTAGAGATTAATATGATGAAAGAATTTTGAGTCCAGGTCAATCTAGTAAGGACAAATAAGGCTAGTTCATAATTTTTTCAAATAGCGCCACCTTTGGGTGTAGTACCACAATTTGGGTTTATGGCTAGTGGGGGGTATTGGTATCCACCTTATAATAATATAATAATAGTAATAAAAATAATAGTCGTTTTTTATACAATAACAAAATGGTCATTTAAGAAAAATGGGCTAACTGCTCCAACTTTATTGGCAAATATTTCTCAAATGGAACTAAATGAAAAAAATTCTGTTTGATGACTGAGGCTTGGTCTAATGATTTTGCGATTTTGGTGAATTTTTGAGTATTTTTGTAGCCTGTGAATCTTTTTTATCATTTTTAGCTTTAATACGAAATTGTGGAAAAAGTAAACATTTTTACAGGGTTTTATAGATGCATCTGATTCTAGAGATTAATATTATTATTATTATTATTATTCATGATTCTTTACAATAGCGCCACCTGCTGGTGCAGTACCACACATTTGGGTTTATGGGTAGTGGGGGTTATTGAAAATTTCAAGAGTTTTCGACTTACGGTATAGGCTCCAGTATGACTTTTACAGAATTTGAGGGAAAAAGAAAACAGTACAGCAACAATAGGGGACCAAGAAGCTTCGCTGCTCGGACCCCTAATTATGATACTAAATGATAATTGTATAATAATGTGTGAAAGGAGAACCGTAGGTGTTTCTAGGAAGGGGTGCTAGAGCAATACTGATGGGCCTGTCAGGGTTCACAAGTCATTGACTTGTGTTCTGATAGGTGTCAGTCCTCTTGGTTTATACTCATATTCAGAAGATATAAGTTAGAGAATTTCATAATGGGACTTTGATAGGCTGAGCAGGGAATCTAAATTTGATGTGTGCTTTGACGACTTCACATTTTCAAATATTTCAAACCCTAAATTATTCATCACCGTTTACAACTCCATACAACTCTCCTTATTCATCACTGAACATGGAGCGTCATGGAACTCCTACAAACGATTTTCCGCCTCTGATCAGCATATGAAAAGAAAACATTTACAGACTTCAAGATAACACAGCCATGAGGTTCTTGTGACAACTATCAGTTCATTGTTCCCTAATCACATGGGTAATTATACCATGTGGCAGAAATAGTGTTCAGCTTACAGGAACATGTAGACATTAGCCTTCCTGATAGGTTGTAGCGACGAGGCGTACGTGTGTGGCACACACGTGCGCATCAGCGATACCAACAAATACCTTTTGCCTTTTCCTTTTTTTGGGTCGTCATTTCGACAACACAGGTATTGAGTTAAACACACAAAAGGAAAATAAAATATATATTTTTATTCCAACCCACCATTTGCAAACCCATTTGTGTCAGCTGACACAAAGGTAAACAGCCCATTTAGTGGTTAACGATTCGTTGGCACCATCGCAGGCGTCGTTGTGTTTATCCAACGCAGTGAGCCGAACAGGTAAACAGATCGACAAACGTTAGACTGTAGTGCTAGCCAGCAGCGTCAAGAATGTCAGCACTCTATGGCCCTTGTGTTTATACACAAGTGTTTTTGAATCAAATTGCATATTGAAGGCCGCCGTCTAAACAGGCGGGAAAACTTGTACGAGAGAAGTGTCTCACACCTACCACAGGCTCAAGGATTTTCGCATGAAAGGAGAACAACAACAAATACACAATCAATTATACGTTTTTTAACTGAGAAATTGACAAAGGGCCGACCGAAGAGTAAATTAAACCGAAAGCCCTCAGTCTGAAGAGGCTCCATCTCTCTCGCATTCTCACCTCTTGTCTTCAACGAGCTGGGATGCTCGAAATTCCTCCCTCCCCCTCGTCATAATGTACCCACTCCAGGTGATCTCTAATCACGACTGAACGCCTGGAACGGGATGCTTCTAATGTACGTTATCGGGGAGGGAAAGGTAGGAATTTGGAGCTGCGGTGCTCGAAATTCCCTACTACTTTAATATTTGATCACATTTTAAGAATGTGAAAATTGCTTTTAAAAAAAACGAGAGCAATTCTTCAAAAATGGAGGATAATGATTTTTGCATATTAAACACGCAGTGCATCAACATGAGTTCACATCAAGGACAGCATGTTTCTGAGTGCATGAATTTGAGTCTCCCTCAAGTGCTCTCCGTGGTTCTGAAATGTATTTGTCCATGGTCCTGATCTCCTCTCAGCTCCTGTCCTCTCCTCGCCTCATCTGTCCTCCCTGTCCTCTCCTCTTCCCTCCCATCCCATCCCCTCCTCTTCTGTCCTCTCCCCTCCTCTCATGTCATTTCCTCTCCTCTCCTTTCCTCTCCTCTCCTTCATTTCCTTTCCTCTCCTGTCCTCTCCTTTCCTCTTCTTTCCTTTCCTTTCCTTTCCTTTCCTTTCCTCTCATCTCCTCTCCTTTCCTCTCCTCTTCAATTCCCTCCTCTCCATCTCTCCTCTCCTCATCGCTCTTCATCTCTCCTCTCCTCATCTCTCCTTTTCTCTTCTCTCCTCTCCCCTCCTCTCCTGTCATATCTTCTCTCCTTTCCTCCACTCTCTTCTCATCTCCCCTCTCCTCTCCCCTACCCTCCTCTCTCCATCTCTCCTCTCCAAACACACTTTATAACCAAGATTGAGCACCTGGCCATGACTTTATTGTCAGGTGAGTCCATGCTCTCTTTAAGAGGTGACTTTAAAAGACGTCTGTCGTTCTCATGCTCCTGCTGACCACTTGGGTCAGATACTTTACGATGAAATGCAGTTACTTTGTTTCCTTCCTGTTCAACGACCCATCTGGTCTGTTTGGCTGATGTTTTAGGAATAATGTTGATCTGTCCTCTCTTTAATGTTCTTATTTTTCATCATACTTCTATTTTGTTTCTCTTCTATAGTGTCAGTTAACTTACTTACAAAAGGTAATACATTACATATACCTTATTACTTAAATTTAAATTAATATGTTACGTATTACTCAATACTATCGCATTACTTTTAGCTATATACAGTTAACAGACAGGTACACACATAAAGCCTTATTGTCTATGGTTACCCCAAACACTCTCTGTCACATCCTCTGTATTCCAAACGTTGATGGTAGTAAATCATCATGTTTTCTTTTAACACTAGGTCGATTTTCCCTTGGAGAAGAGGGCAGGTGCTGGCTGCTGTATGTTTGTGTGCCCCACCAGGGGTTAAGGGGACAGACAGAGCTCCGCCAAGCCTTGAATTATTAATAGAGCTGCAGATAAAAGTCTTGTGTCCAGTAGCAACCAAAAGGACACGCCTCCTAACACATGTGCAAGTGTGCACACACACACAGGCGCACATACACACAGACACGTGCACACACACACACACACACACACACACACACACACACACACACACACACACACACACACACACACACACACACACACACACACACACACACACACACACTCAGGTACAGTCCTGCCTTGCACAGGTGCACACACACACACACACACACACACACACACACACACACACACACACACACACACACACACACACACACACACACACACACACACACAAAGAAGTCTGTCAGGCCTGAAACGGTTACATTCATGTTGTTCCCAAACATTTATCGCGAGGCAGAGTCAGGGTCACTGGGAAGGGGGGTGAAAAGACCGGATGAAACTGTCTGTTGCCTGAGTGAACGGTGACGGGATTGGACAGTGACACATATTGGCCAGACTGTCACTGCAACTTTATTGGTTGGTAGTTTGCTGAGACAGCAACGTACCAGAAGTCTAGCATGGGATCCATCAATACCGAGAGAATCACAGTAGAGAGAGATTGAGGGAGACAGTGAAAGAGATAAAAAATACACACAGAGAGAGAGAGAGAGTGAGAGAGAGAGAGAGAGAGAGAGAGAGAGAGAGAGAGAGAGAGAGAGAGAGAGAGAGAGAGAGAGAGAGAGAGAGAGAGAGAGAGAGAGAATGTATGAGTCAGGAAGAACAGGATGTGAGATAATAAGAATGAATGCCGTGTGACATGAAGGACCTATTCATTCCCTTTAATGAGGGCAGAAAGCCAAAGTCGCCCAAGCATGACAAGAATGCCTGGACTTGTCTAGATCTCATCTGTGCTCTAAAAAGAGGAATAAGTGTTCAGCTATGTGTTCTACCTGACAGATACCTATGTAGATATTTGTCCTTAGTTTCAGACTACTGAAATTTGCAAAAATGAAGTCCCCTCACTTGTTGTTGTTGTGTGTGTGTGTACTTTATTGTGTGTACTCGCCCGATTCTATCATACTTTGTAATTGTGTGCGTGCGGGCAGGGTGGCCTTGGACATCTCACAGGGTGGCTCATGCGAGAAAGGATAAACACATCACGTCTAGCCGTACTACAGAGGAAAGGATTTAAAGGCACATTTGTTCCCTGGGACATTGCCGGCGTCTGTTAATTTGCATGTTTGTGAGCTTTAAGCCCCACACCCTCTCGGTTACATTTTTCGAGAAAGAGAAGTGACAGAATATATATTATATATATATATATGCTCAACCATATCACATGTTATTAAAAACATCAGTTAGCGAGGAGCTTCATCACACAGAGAGCTGTCTGTGATGCTAAGCTGACACTGTAAACAAACAGCTGAGACAGTGTTGATTTGAAACCTTAACAGGCACTTTGTCTAAGAACATTGGTGTCCTGACAGGCTGTTTAATCTTGTCTTCCCACCGGCTATGGGAAAGGTTTACTAGTGCTGGCCCGGGTTTGGCTTCTGCTTTAGCCAATAACCTGCTTACAGAACCCTGCCCCCCCAAGCGACACGATTGGTCAACATACACATGAAGCCAAACAAGGCAAAACACCAGTCGGACATGAGCTCGTCTTGCATTTGTGACACTAATTACACATTACACTTGTAATTTATAATTTATATTGTTTACACCGTCGGTTTTGTTTTCCCTGTTTGCTGTTGTTTCTTCTGTTTGTCTTGTCCTTACTTTAGCATTTAGTCTAGCATATAGGCTACCTTAGCGTCTTTTTGTTTGAATTAGTACTTTACTAACTCTACTGTATTTTTATTGTAGTGTATTGTATTTTTATCCTGTGTTTGTCCACTGCTAACGGGCTGTTGCAACAAACAAATTTATCCTGCAGGGGATTAATAACTGTTTATCTAATCTAACTACCGAATCTTAAATAGCAACGTACGCGTGTGAGCGTGCTAGCGTTAGCATGCTAGCGTTAGCAGCTACTCACCGATATCCCAGGACGTGGAGCCGTCGATCTCTCTGCGGCCGATGAAGTACCAGACGCAGGCCATCCAGTGGGCCAGCAGGGCGAACATGGACATGAGCAGGGTGAGCACCACAGCGCTGTACTGCGAGTAGCGCTCCAGCTTCTGCAGCAGCCTCAGCAGCCGCAGCAGCCTCACCGTCTTCAGCAGGTGAACGCCAAAGTACTGTCGATGGTGGTGGTGGGGGGAGAGGGGAGAGGGGGTGGTAGGGTGCGACAGGTTGACACACAACCCAATACCTCCTTAATAACTTGTTGAAAACCGTTTTGGATCGGAACACTGATAACATTTTTTTCTTTTAAGATTATAGTCTTTAATTTAATAGCAGGGTGTCTATAGCGACAGGCCGCATAATTATGCCGCATAATTACCCCTGTATTTTTATCTTACTTTTACTTTGTTAAATCTTATCTCACGCACTGCACTTATTTCATTACAGCAATGCAAAGTTTGGGGTGTGTTAGAAAGGTCTGAGAAAAGCCTCGATCTCAGTAGTCGTGTATCCAAGAAAAAAAAAGTTAGTAAAAAGTGTGCGATGTTTACTGTGGTTCTTAATGGTGTGCTTCAAAATGTTATTGCCCCTCAAAGGCACAAAGCGCTTCACACCCGTTCTAGAGATATGAAAACCCTCCCGAGGGCATGCGTGTGTACTCTGTGTTGTGAATACATTTGAAGTGCTGCGTGTTTGGCAACACCAATATTAATCAGTGGTGTCTCCCACAACAGCTGGTTTAAGGAGTGCTGGCTCCTTGCCGCCTGTTTGGCTGATGTGCAAACTAACCGAACCAGTGCAATGCCGATGCGATCATGCAGCCATATTTCCCCCCTTTGTGAGCTTGGCTCTCTGCCAGCTGTCTATTAGTGAGGACATTGAATGTGTGCTGTTGAGCATCTCATCAAAGGAAGAAAATATGAAAGGCTTTTCTTCTTATTGCGTTTTTTAACCAATAGAACGCATTAATGTGTCGTGGAGACGATTCGTTTTTGCAGTTATGTTTCCGAACTCAACACACACACACACACACACACACACACACACACACACACACACACACACACACACACACACACACACACACACACACACACACACAAACACACACACTGTCCATCCCCAGGAGAGGCCTAATGGCATGTAGGAGGTGGCTGACTCACCACACTGACGTTGAAGGCGTAGAGAAGGTCAAAGGGCAGGGCAGCGATGAGGTCAACAAAGAGCCAGGTGGTGACGTAGTGGACGCAGATGGAGCGGGCGTCGTACACCACCTGGCCCGACGTGCTGACAAAGGTGGTCCGGAAGTTCAGCAGGATGTCTGTAAGAGTGACCGCACCACACACACATTGATGTTGAAATTCACTCCTGTTGATGACTTGAGCAAAGATGAAGTTATTAACACGTTTCGAGTTTCGTGGTTCATTTGACCGCTTCTAATGAGCATGTGTATTTATTTAATATTTGGATTTTTTTCATGCCATAAAATGCTTCACAGGCCATTAAATTATGATCAAAATAATACCGGTAGGAAAGAGAGAAAGACCGACAGACAGACGGACAGAGACAGATAGAAGGAAAAGAAGAAACAAAGAAAGAAGGTCAAAAGAAAGAAAGATAAAAATTAAAAAATTAAAAAATTAAGAAAAGCTGAACTGATAACTAAATTGTTGCTTGGTGGTGTATGGGCCCCTTGTCTCCCTTGTCTTTATACTCTTAGTATCCATGGATTCTGTACTTTGTGTGCAAAATACCCATTTATGATGGATGTAGCCAAATAATTAATGTCTGCTACATTGTCATAATAAGCCACGAGAAGAAAGTAATGAAAGGATTGGAATGCCCAAAGATATTTTACACGGAAATTGTAATCTCGTTACTCTCACACTGTACATGAACCAATAGGATAGGAGACGTGGCATTCATCGACATCGGCATTCATCATTAATACAAAATGGATTGATCAATAATTTAAACCATTTCAGGATAAAAACGGAGTGGAAGTTAGGGATGGCTACTCATTGTTGTGGACAATCGGGGTGTGTTTCTGAACAGATGGGACCAGTCAGCTAAATGGGCGATCGACTGACAAGATTCAGCTGTTTAACTGCCCAGAGGATTAGCATGAGACAGGGGTGGAGTTTGTCATGTAATTCGATTGCCAGGCTTATTGACATCTTCAGTGCAAGGTCGTTAAGGGTTCCCGTCCACTGTGCAGCCCTTGCAGAACCACCCTACAGACACCCAGACTACCAAATGTTTGCTGGGAAATAAGTGAACAGTGATAAGTAATGTTTTATTGAGGATGGCTCATGTCCCTTGCTCCATGTGTTTGCGCCATTACAGATAATATTATGCAACAGCCACCTTTACGACGTGTCTGAGTCTAATGTGGGTTTGTGATGTGTTTACTGCCTTGCCGTTGGCATTAGTGGTGGCTAATTAGGCAAGTGAGACATCTTTGCATTGTTTCAAATTATTTTTCATTTGTTGGATGGTCCTGCCTCGCAGCACCTGATAGCACCTGAGAACGCACAAGTTTAACATCGTCTTTCTTACGAATTCACCTTAACAGGTTGTTTATCAGGGCCTTGGGTGAGTGACAAGGTATGGAATCATTCAAATACAATTGAGAGTGGATCAATGGAATCCAGCCCTTTTTAGATTAAAACAATTGGATCGGCCAAAGCAGACATTTCCTAAGCCCACAGAATAGACCAACGGTGCATAAGATGAATACAACCGCATGCCAGGTATTGTTCGCTTCTCTCTCAGTTCCCCGGCCCAACCGTTGTGGATCTAGATCACAGACCAATATTACACAGTTGGGGTGTGATGACGAAACCATTCAAGAGGAGTGTTCCTCTTTAAATAAAAATTCTATATAGGCCTTTGCTATTTGAATGTATCAAATATATATTTGTTCAATATTACATTTGAACACATTGAAAAGAGTAGCAAATGCATGAAGAAATTAATATTTTGAAAGATGTTATAGCCCCCCCCCCCTCCCCCCACACACACACACACACACACACACACACACACACACACGCACACGCACACGCACACACACACACACACACACACACACCATCTAAAAAGGGAAGCCCCGCTCACATAAAAATGAAACTGCTTTCAAGTCAAGTCTCCAAAATACAACAGTATCTCTCCAAAAAGAATAGGTATAGGGAAGCATTATGTGTGTGTGTGTGTGTGTGTGTGTGTGTGTGTGTGTGTGTGTGTGTGTGTGTGTGTGTGTGTGTGTGTGTGTGTGTCGGTGTGTGTGTGTGTGTGTGTGTGTGTGTGTCGGTGTGTGTGTGTGTGTGTGTGTGTGTGTGTGTGTGTGTGTGTGTGTGTGTGTGTGGGTGTGGGTTGTGCTCTCGTACCGAGCATGAAGAGGATCTCCACCAGGATGTCGCTGACACTGGGAGGGCTCCGCGAGCCGCCCCCGCTGCCCTCGTCCCGCCCCCCCACCACGGTGAAGCACACGTTATAGGGCACGGTCACCGCCACGTAGAAGGTGGCCAGCAGGATCAGCCAATCCCAGCCGGCTTTGAAGGTGCCGTAGTGGAGCAGGATGAAGCGGGACTTCTGGATGGCGGCGACCTTGTACTCTGGGATGGGCGGCTTGTCGCCAAACATGTTCTGGATCCGGACAAAAGGGAATTGGAATTTCACCCACAACACGCGATGTGTGAAGTGTGTATTCTCTACCTCTCTCTCTCTCTCTCGCCTGCTCTCTCTCTCTTCTTTGGCTTCACCTTGTGTCTTCACTCCCTCTCCACTCACTCTTCTCTCCCTTCCTGTCTTTCTCTCACACAGACCTGCGTTTCCTCACTGGATTTCTTTATTTGTTGTGAAGTCCTTTTTGCTGACAGGGGACAATGACAATACAACCACACACACACACACACACACACACACACACACACACACACACACACACACACACACACACACACACACACACACACACACACTCACAAACAAAAACACACACACACACACACATACATCCACATCAGATGCACACAAACGTACATACACTTACAAACAAACACAACACACACACTCACACACACACACACACACACACACACACACACACACACACACTCACTAACACACACATACACTCACACACACACACACAAACCCAAACACACACACACACACAAATCCCCGTCAGATAAACATAAACGTAAACACATAGACGCCCACACACAACACACACACACACAATAAGACATTACATAATCTAGTATCAATGCATTGCAGTGAGAGACAATTATCTAAACAACAGGGACACAGGGAATACAGCATTTTCCAGGAGCTGAGCTTATGGCGCTGTTATGGTTTCAGTAATCTTGGACCCAGCAGTCCTAGAATGTTAAAGCAACACTTTATGGGGGATGTTGACGACAACTAACTTGTCTGCTTTTATTATTTATTATTCATAAATAGTCTGAAGTCTTATTTGTGAGATGAGTGTTAGAGTGAATGCTGCTGCTGACCTTAATATCAGAGACAGCAAGTTATTCTGCTAAGCTTCTACTGCAACACGATAATATCGATCATTGTATCCAAGCTTATCGTGACACTATTGAATTTTTCTCACGGTTGATGCTGTCCTTGCGACAATGTCTGACATTTGGCCTGTCAGCCTCTTTGCGTGTATTTGTGTGTGCATGTATGCACTGCACTCGAGTTGAGGGGGGATTAGGGGGGATGGCATCCCCCTTTGGAATTAAAATGATAACAATTCTGAAACAGCCACCCCCCCTTCCCATCCCCTGTTATTGTATCAATTAATGTGGAAATATTACCGCTATTTCATTATAGTGGTTTCCTTTTTCAATTCGGCGCAACGTTACTTTTCCCAGGGACAGATTTGACAGCAACACTACATTCTCGGGCAGTATGCTATTGCGCAAGCACACAGGCACGCTTGCTGCGCGCCTGCGTTCTTGCGCAATAGTGCCTTCACGAGCCTATCATTCCACACCGTACGAGACAGACACAGCGTAAAGCTGTCTCTGCATCTCAGACATCGCTTCCGCAGGCAACTCTGTCCACTTTTCTCCCTTTCATTCCAACCAGTGAGCAACGCTAGTCTCCCTTCTCTGCCGAATACATTTTTGAAAAAAAAGAATAAGAATCCGTTTTTAAAATCCTTTAAAGTGATGCATGGCTCCGAACCGTGTGATGCGTCCGATCAGCTGCGTTTTTGGGGATAAAATAAGAGCGATGACAGTAGTCATCGCTCTTATTTTATCCCAAAAAATATATAATAATACATTATTATATACACACCGTTGGTCTCCCACTATATGCGCTGTCATCAGCACAAATGATCTGCCCCTAAAAGTTAAAATCCACCATCCCCCCTGGCCTTTTTTTACAACTCGACCGCTATATCTGCTTTGTCCTTGTGGATCATTGTGTGTGTGTGTATGTGTTTGTGTGCCACTTAGGTCGTGCAGCACCAAAGTGGGTGCGAGACACTGGTAGTGGATAAGGTGTCATAACCCTCTCCCTATACACACACACAAGCACACGCACACACACACACACACACACACACACACACACACACACACACACACACACACACACACACACACACACACACACACACACACACATGCAGACACACTCACCATGTAAAGCATTTGGTACCCTGAGAAGCGCTGGATAAATTCAATGAATAATTCTCATGGAGTGCGGGAAGGAGTCACTCACGTTGTTGAGCTTCAGCTTGCTCTTGTCTTGTTTCTGCAGGTGTCCGGACAGGTGGTAGAGCACCGCGCGGCTGCGCCGCCGGTTAGCATTGAACCCCGGGGGCCGTGTCACCTGGTGCACCTTCAGGCCCGTCTCCTCGTCTGGTGTGGTGGGGTCAGACGTAGGGGTGGTGGCATTAGGGTGGGCTAGGTGCGGCGTGGCTGGGGGCTATCCTGGACCTTAATGTCATTCACGCACAGCAAAGCTCTTTATACGTGGGTTCACTTGGGTTTGGAAGAAGGCTCTGTCACTTGGTTCTGTCATTGTTTTGGTAAAGCTTTTTAAATATGGGCATGAAATTGATGCACAGCTCTTTTTTTTTTAAGGAAAATCATAATGTCTGGATTTAGTATGATTAAAGGATCAGTAGGCAATGATAATTGAGTCAAGCTTAGGAATGAACTCATAACGTTAGCAGCTATCTGTAAAACCAATGTTCTGCAGAAAACTCAGAGTATAGTACTTATAGAAATCTGTAGAGTGCTTATGGCTGTTCTGTCACAAATAGATTCCTGTTGGTTGCGACCGGGGCCCAGGATAAGGTGTGGCTGTGTAACCAAAGCATAAAGAGCAACAACAGAAAAGCCTAAATATCTAAACATCCCATAATGATTGGTATGAAATGGCTGAACCATAAACACCATCACCCATTCATCGCTCCTCCTGGCAAAGGATTAAGGGAAACCACGGATTATTAACCCGCCCCCACACAGACAAAGAAAAATAATCTTTCTTGTTGTTCTCTTTCCAGTTTACAATTGCCATTAGCGGTGCGGTCCCTGACGGTATGACAGCATTTCCTCCTCGCTGTATACCCACCCTTCTAACTGAATTGGCTTTCATTCTCGCTCAAGAAATTACATTTGTTCAGCACATCCAGGATTGATTTCAAATGGTTGTGTATACGGGAACACAAGACCCCCATATCCCGCAGACCCTCTTGTCCTTTATCTATCTGAATTAAATTGGATGCCAGAAATCAGCGTGGGAACGATGGAGAAATGCTGGAAAATACATTGTTGGCAATATATTCAACTCTACTCTCTTGCTCTCACTCTCTCTCTCTCCTTAATCCCCCTCTATCTCTCTTCTTTGGTGTCTACTCTACGTCGGCATTTCTGCATTCACTCACTCTTCCTCACTCACTCCTCCTGTCACCATTTTCTCATTTATGACAGAAAAAAGTAAGAATTTCTTCCATGAATGCTACTTTTTCTAGGCACAGATATAACTTAATTTGCTGGACCTAGATTGCAAGGTACTACTTGACATTCCTTTCATCGTATGGTAGACGTAATCCAGAGAACCTTCACCATACTGTAACTCAATACATTTACAGCATGGCTGGCCCTAGTGAGAATCCAACCATATCAAAACGTAGGTCCACCATACTGAGCTCTAGTCTGGACTGGGGGGTGTTTGGTTTGTGGTACTGACCTGTTTCACCCCCCAGCTCAGGGTCCTGGTCCTTCTTGTTTTCGGTGATGTCCTTGTGGGACACCAGGAACAGCACCACCTCCCCCTTCTCATTCTTGATGGGCACAATGTCAAGAAGGCACCAGAACTGGGTACCTAGGGGGGGGGGGGGGGGGGGGGGCACGCGCGTGCACACACACACACACACACACACACACACACACACACACACACACACACACACACACACACACACACACACACACACACACACACACACACACACACACACACACACACAGACACAGACACTCTTTAGCAACACTATTTTTACCTCTGCCATTGCCACTGTAGAAGTAATGGAAATAGCTCATAAGCAATCACTGCAGACTGCAGGAGTCAATTTGCTAAAGCCTCTTTGAGAAGACTGTGTTTTAAAATTATAGGGAATCACAGGAAGTGCATTTGGTACAATTGAAAAATGCTATGAAAGGCCTCACCACATAAAGCTATTTTTAGGTTGATTTGAGTAGCGGTTTGTTCTAACCGGGTATGAAGGTTAAATAATACATTAAAAAAATAAGAATATGTATAAGAAACCGCAGATGGAGATCTCGTATATTGCAGTGAGTATTGTTAGTACTTTTAATGGAGAAAACTTGTAACTAGAAGAAGATTGTGTGTGTGTGTGTGTGTGTGTGTGTGTGTGTGTGTGTGTGTGTGTGTGTGTGTGTGTATGTGTGTGTGTGTGTGTGTGTGTGTGTGTGTGTGTGTGTGTGTGTGTGTGTGTGTGTGTGTGTGCATGTGAGTATGCTGTGTATCTGAGTGTTAGGTGTCTGTGTGTCTCATGCATTGACTATCTCTCCATCACTGTCCGTCACTCTTTCCCTGTAAATCTCTGACAAATGCACAAACACACATGGACACGTGGACATATGGACACACCGACATGACACACACACACAAAGAAACACACAGGGAGACAAGTTACAGATACAGACAGGAACAACAGTCTATGATATATATGATATATATATATATGACAGATGTGTCTGATATACTGAACCCTCTGTGCTCAGAGAGAGTGTGTGCAGAATGTTAACAGGATCATCAGGCGCAGGTCAGCCGCTTCACCTTCAATCGAACAGTTTGTTCTGTGATGAAAAAAACCCATATTTCATTCACAGGGTCTTTGGCTTCTGTTGAAGGAGGGGAAGGGGTTCATATGTCGGGCTGCATGGGGAAGTAGCACCGCACACACACACACACACACACACACACACACACACACACACACACACACACACACACACACACACACACACACACACACACACACACACACACACACACACACACACACACACACACACACACACTCACGGGGGAAATCAGTGAAAGACACCCGTTGGGAGTCCTCATCAATCCTTCTGATCTGAAAATATTTTACGACAATTTGTTCCTGTTCCTATAGCAGATCCTGTGACTGACAGCTCCTATTTATGCTTGTCTTTAGTGGCGACGGGACACAATTAGGAAGGTTGTATGTGCCTGCTGTGCCTGCCTTAGCATGTGTGTGTGTGTGTATGATATAGGAGTAAGCCAGGAGGGAACCTAGTTGAGCACTGCTGGGTGAATCAATAACAGCCAAATTGCAGTACCTTCCCAGGAGTTAGACATTAAAGCACTAACGTGAACACACACACACACACACACACACACACACACACACACACACACACACACACACACACACACACACACACACACACACACACACACACACACACACACACACACTATGACTACTCTGAGTCTAAATGCTCAATGTGTTGTAAAAGGGAAAGACCTGAAGAGGCAAACACTACAGGAAATGGATAGACCTCAAACGGGACCAGTCCAAGGTCATGTGTAGTGATTCTTTGGTTCTCTGAACTGAAGAAGAGGGAAAAGAATAGCAGGAGCGTGTGT
>NC_082401.1:23100396-23152783 GCF_031168955.1 Gadus macrocephalus
GTCATAAATAAAAAATACGAACTGCAGTTTAATTTCTTTGTTTGTTCTTAAATTGATGTAGAATGGAGCAAAGACTCCTGGGATTGGGAAATGCGTTTATCCAATAACAGATGGAGGGTTAGGCAGACAGAGAAAGCGCGCATATTCGACGGTACCGCCTTGTCATTGGTTTACCCAGGTGCCATTCCAACACCATTGCTACCTCTCATTGGCTGAATCTTTGAGCACGTGTAGACTCAATCAATATAAGTCGCGGGGAGACGGAGCTCTGTTCGTTTGTATATTTTATTTTCGTGACCATATGTTTGGTTTATGTTAAAAAAAAAGAATCAAAGAACCAGTTCTTCTTGTTTTGGGGAACCAGTTCTTGTCGTTCACGTTCGGGATTCGTTCGTTGTAACGAATCAGTCGCGACCGACACATCCCTACTACACACGCACGCACACACCAACACACGCACACAGGCGTACACACAGAAATACTCGCATGCACGGACGCACGCACGCACACACACCACACGCATGCACACACACAAATACGCATCCCACACAAACACATGCCACAAACACACATACAGAGAGAGAGACACACACACACATACAGGCATGCATGCACACAACATGGCCTCTCACACTAAGCCTCCTGCTCTTTAGCACCTCTACACACACATGTAGAGATGCATTCACCGGCATACACACGGGCACGTATGCATTCACAAATGCACATATAGAGATACACATACAAAAATGCATGCATAATAATGCACACACATTAACCCATACACACACACAAACATACCCAAACAATGGCACTTACTCAGACAATAAAGTAACTAAGGCAAGGTTAAACTTTGGGAGCTTTATTTCTGTTTCCAAATAATGCTCAAACACACAAACACACACACACACACACACACACACACACACACACACACACACAACACACACACACACACACACACACACACCACACACACACCACACACACACACACACACACGTGGAGGCAATGTTGGCGCAGCATTGACAGCAGAGTTCAAGAGGTAGCCAGAATAGCTCTGCGCTGCTGTTTGAAGACAGCTCGGCTGCTAAGAATAGACCAGAGGAGGCAGGGCTCTCCCTGCTGCTCCCTCGCTCTCATCCACACATACACACCCACACACTGCTGCTGCTAAGATTGGATCCTGCCTGGTATAAATAGAACAGACTGCCAGGGGGAGGAGTGGGAAGGGGAATGGGGGAGGGGGGCGGGGGGGATGTGAGGAAGGCCGGGGGACGACCAAAGGTCTAGTTTCTCATATCTACGGACTCTCTCTCTCTCTCTCTCTCTCTCTCTCTCTCTCTCTCTCTCTCTGCTGAAGGGCAACGCGGCACACGCTAGCTGCTGATTGTGGGAGCTGGTGGTTGTGTGTGCAGGTGTGGTGTGTTTGGGCGTTGTGTGTGTATGTGTGTGTATGTATACAGTGTAAATGTGTGGTGTTGTGTTTGATAGGGATACATACATACAAACATGCAGTGTCTGAGCAGCATATCTTCTCTCTCACATATATGCAAACACACATACACACAAACGAAACAAACATACACACACACACACACACACAGCTAGTGGTGTGCATATGTCCTGTGTGTGTGTGTGTTTGTGTGTGTGCATAAATGTGTGCAGGTTTTTCCACACACATTTGCTTATTTATATCAAATGTAATTCTAGTTGTATGTTTGCATTACTCATTGATGCAGTGTTTGGCTTTCTATCTGCGTGCTGAATTCTGGTCTCATGCCTTTGGCCTTACTGTTGATTTGAGATCAGCTTAGTAAACCACTAGATAGATAAATACAGTTCATTACCATCTGTAGGTGTGCATGTGTGTGTGAATGTGAATGATATGAATGAATGCTTATTTAGGTTGTTGTTGTTAATTTACCACTGTGGTAGAGTATTAGATGCCAGCCCAAAAAGACTACCTAAAACATACATAAAAAACAAACAATAAAACACAACTATAAACCAGGCAGAATATACCTAGAAATATGCTCCTCCTCTCTCCAGTAAACACCTGTGTTGGGAAATGAGGTGTAATTATTTGGAAGAAAACCAAAAAGAGAAACGATAAAACTAGAATGAACAGCCAATCGGATGACATAGCTGGTGCTTCGGGCTGTAAAGCTCATTTAGGGCTCCTCACTTACTCTGGGGCTTGGCTGGTTGGTGGGGGGGGGGGGGGAGAGAGAGAGGTGGCAAAGAGAGGACATGCAACAATTTGCCATGGCGACCAGTTGTCTCAAGGCACCGAGCACATTTCCAAGGGGGACAAAGGAGTGCCTGACAGCACATCCTGTACTCTCCTTCTGAGAGGGTGTACATGCACAGCACACACACACACACACACACACACACACACAACACACACTACGATGGACCGTACAAAAGTGACGACGGAAACACATAATACACTCTTTACTACACACTCATACACGCACACAGTTAAACGCAGACAGAAGGCAGCGCAAATACAGTACCTGAACTTAAACAACCTGAAAAAGTATATCCACAAACTCTAGGAAGAGATACACACTGACACACATGCACCCACCACACAGACACCAGTGCACACACACGCACACATTCATCCATTGCATTCCGAAGTAATCAAAGATAAATATAGTGTGGTGCGGCACGTGCGGAGCCCACGAGTAGGGGGGTGCGCCGTGGTCCTCCCGGGTGCTGGGAGCTAAGATTAGGACCAAAGCGCTATAAATAGAGTTCGGCTGGTTGGGGCACGGGAGAGCAAGGGAGAAAAGTATCAAGAGGGAAAGACAAGGAGGGAATGCTGAGCAGGCAGGCGGAGTGGGAGGAGTGAGAGAGACTATGAGAGTACAAGAGAGAGGAGAGAGGGAAGAGAGAGAGAGAGGGAGAGTGAGAGAGAGCGGAGAGAGAAAGAGAGAGGGAGAGAGGGATAGGGGAGTGAGAGATGATAGAGAGAGAGAGGAGTGAGGCAAGGGAGAAAAGAGAGAATGAGAGATAGAGAGAGAGAGAGAGAGAGAGAGAGACAGAGAGACAGAGACAGAGAGAGAAGAGAGAGAGAGAGAGAGAGAGGAGAGAGGAGAGAGAGGGAGAGAGAGAGAGAGAGAGAGAGAGAGAGAGAGAGAGAGAGAGAGGGGGAGAGAGAGAGAGAGAGAGAGAGAGAGAGAGAGAGACAGAGAGACAGAGAGACAGAGAGACAGAGACGAGACAGAGACAGAGAGAGAGAGAGAGAGAGGAGAGAGAGAGAGAGAGAGAGAGAGGGGGAGAGAGAGAGAGAGAGAGAGAGAGAGAGAGAGACAGAGAGACAGAGAGACAGAGAGACAGAGACAGAGACAGAGAGAGAGAGAGAGAGAGAGAGAGAGAGAGAGAGAGAGAGAGAGAGAGAGAGAGGGTGGGAATCGAGCTGGGGGATTGAGGCTGTGGGGCGTAGGAAGAAGTGTCATTAAGGGCTGTGATGGCTGTCCTGTTCCGTTCGCTTTGCCGTGTTCCTGTTGAGCAGCCAGCTCTACGTGTGATTGGCCGATACCATCATTCCCCTCAGACAACAACAACAGCAGCATCGCAACCAGGACAATAAAAAGCTAATGAAATTATTTCATTATACGGGCAAAGGAAAATATGCGTGGACAGTCACTCTATTACTACGTGTGCACACAGGGAATACAATAACACAGCTTCACTTTACAATAAGGGTGCATTTATTAACAATTTATTAATATATCTTAATTCAGTAATAAGAATGAACTAACTGTTAACAGTTAAGAACCAAGATACTAAGGTATTATTTTAAGCATTATTTGAAAGGGTTCACTGCTCATTTAAGTCAAATCATTCATTCATTGCAGATGAGACCTGTGGCGTTCATTTTTCTTATCCACGAAAGGATCGCTTGTGCTGTAGCAGCAGCAACACTGTGTATTTATGTATTTAATTTTAGTTCTTCGCTTTCTTTGACGTGATGTAATTTACTGATTATTTCGATTTGTCTCATGTTGATATCATCTGACGTAAGATATTTCACGCTGGAATGCAACCTTATGCAATTTAACCTATTCAAAATGATGAATCGAACCTGGCAGGCAAAATGTTGGCACGTACCAAGTTGGATCAAAGAGTATTTTTGAAAGTATATAGAGTAAAAAGAGAGTCAGCCCCAATTCATCTGCTCGGAGTCAAGGAAGCATACTAGTGAAGCCACTGAAACATCCAATACAACGCGGCATTTGGAACTACGAACCACTGACTTTGCCTGCCTCCTGCTGGCTACAATATGTAACTACATCAACAAAATAGTAAAAACACACCTGCTTTCCTCTCACTCTCAGGCGGACTGGGAGAGCAACGGCGGGTTGGTGAAGAAGCTGCCGTCCATCCGGGAGGATGAGGAGGGGGACGATGAGCTGGGCACCGTGTCCTGCGCCCCACGCTCCCCGCTGCGCCCAGGCAGGGGCCTCAACTCCCCCATCCGCTCCCCTCTGCTGCCCCCCAGGGCCTACCGGGGCCCCACGGAGCACGTCCGGCCCTCCTCCCTGCAGATACCTGTGGTCAGCTTCAGTGCAGTTCCTGCTGAACTCAGCCCTCGGTACTAGTGCTCACATGCACACGCGCACACACACACACACACACACAACCATAAATACCCACGGGCATAGCACATACCTGCATGCATTCATGTATACATACGTTTATTCATGTATGACGTGCATACATAAACACACACACACAACACACGTATGCAGACAAAGACACGTACAAACACATACCTACATATAACATACACGCACATGCATAAACACACACATACATACACTTGCACACATAGTTGTACATAAATGCATACACGTGCGAATACGTGTGCGCACACACACACACACGGTCATGCATAAATGCATGCAGTTGCACTTGCGCATACATGTGAATCAGCACACACAGTCTGTGCATGGGCGTAAGGGAGTGCAGACACATCTATAAATACTTCAACAGGAGTGTCTGGCTGCTATGGCAACCACTGGGAAATGATGTTTTTTGTTTTTTTATTATGACATTCTGTTAATACATGCAAAGGCACACTGATATTCATTGATATATATATAAACGTGTTATATAGAAATGCATATTACTTCTCCATCTGCACACATTTGATACCTCAGTGGAAATATGTTAATGGCTGTTTTTTTTTCCCTTTCAACTCAATTACATTCAAGTACCATTCAAATGAGATTGCATCAAAGAGAGCTGTCCTCGCAATGGCCTCAGCGGGGACATTTTCAATGTTCTAATCTCATAGGAGACACGCTGCGCTGCTCCCAGGAAGCGCTGCAATATTCCTTTCGTTCCTTAATCTGTCTCCTCCTCCTCCTCCCTCCCCTCCTCCTCCTCCTCCTCCTCCCTCCCCTCCTCCTCCACCTCCTCCTCCCCTCCTCCTCCTCCTCCCTCCCCTCCTCCTCACCCTCCTCCTCCTCCTCCCTCCCCTCCTCCTCCTTCCCCTCCTCCCCTATTCCTCCTCCTCTCTCCCCTCCTCCTCCTACTCCTCCTTCCCCTCCTCCTCCTCCACCTCCTCCTCCTCCTCCTCCTCCTTCCCCTCCTCCTCCTCCCTCCCCTCCTCCTCCTCCCCTCCTCCTCCTCCCTCCTCCTCCTCCCACCTCCTCCTCCCTCCCCTCCACCCCCTCCTCCCTCCCCTCCACCCCCTCCTCCCTCCCCTCCACCCCCTCCTCCCCCTCCTCCTCCTCCTCCCTCCCCTATTCCTCCTCCTCCACCTCCTCCTTCCCCTCCTCCTCCTCCCTCCCCTCCTCCTCCTCCCTCCTCCCCTCCTCCACCTCCTCCACCTCCTCCTCCTCCACCTCCTCCACCTCGCTCTCTCTGCATAGATCTGTGGATGGCATTGAAACAGACCACCACTCCGTTGCCTCACAGAAGTTTGAGTTTAGCCCAATCAACTCACCTATGGGTCCATCCTCCCCTTTCCCAGGTAACAAAGACACATGAACACATCCACACACACACACACACACACACACACACACACACACACACACACACACACGAGCCTCCTCTCTCCTCTCCTTTAACCCAGGTGTGTAGATAACATTGAGCATGTGTTTTTTCCTGTAGGGAGCCGGGATAATTTTGAGATCAAGCAGAGTGTGTCAAAACTAACAGATGAGGTGAGTTATCCTGGGTAATATAAACAATACATATTGACGCTTGTGTCTGTTGAAATCTAAATATCCTCCCTGAATAGTCCCTAACCCAGCCTCAAATAAGCCCGAAGCTGTGTTATATCAAGATGAGCCAGTGTAATAAAAAGGTGTAATAAATCACAAATAATACAAATATGTTCTTCCCCTCATACAGATGAACTGTCTCACCAGGCAAGTGTCTCAACTCAGCCAGGAGCTTCAGGAAATGACCAACCTGCTCAGGCCCCTCCTCTGCATACCACCAAAGCCAATGACCTCGGTGCTGACGCCAAGCCTAACCCCGCCTCCCAGCAGCACCAGCCTACTGTCAATGAGCACCTGCCTGTCCATGTCCGTGCCCTCCATCCCACCCTGCTGTCTGCAAAGCACCCAGGCACCCGGCACCCTGCTGGACGGCGGGGACATCGTGGGCATGGACCTCCCCGGGTGCCTCCTCCCCACGGCGTCCTCCTCTGCCCTCAGGCCCCCCTCGTCCTCCTCCGCCTCGTCCTCCTCCTCCTCTCCCCCGCCGCCACTACAGCCACAGTACAGCACACAGTCCGGGGTGACCACGCCCGCCCGCGAGCCACCCTCGCCTGGGGAAGGTGACCCCGACGGCTCCCCCGGCTACCAGAGTCTACAGAGCCTCCATGCTGGCTCCAGTGACGGCATTCACATCCCCTCGCTCCAGGAGAAGCCTCCCCTGGCTTCCCACCCACCGTCCCCCTCCACGTCCTTCTCCTTGTCCACCTCCTCCTCTTCCTCTTCCTCTCTCTCCCGCTGCCAGGGCCCCCAACTCTCTCTTCCTGGCAGCTGTGACGGCAGCGGCAGTGGGATGGGCCTGCTCCCCCCTCCACCCTCCCAGGCCACGCCCCCGCCCGCGCCCCCGCCGCCCTTCCCCTGCTCGGCGCCTCCGTCACTCAACTCCTCTCCGGGGGTCGGCAGGCCCCGGGCCCTCGGGCCGTCCCCGCCCCTCAACGCGCCCACACCCTCCCTCCACCCTTCGGCCCTCTCCCTCCGCTTCTCCTCCCTGGACTCGGTGAGGGAGCGGGGGAGGGGTGGGAACGGCCACGTCCGGTCCTGGTCCAACGCGGCTCCGCCGCCATGCGCCACAACCGGGCCCCCTGGGAGCCAGGAGCTGGAGATGCGGGAGTGGGCAGCAGGGCCGCCAGAGGCCGGGAGCTTCCCCACAGAGCACGGCATCAGTTTCATAGACGAGGAGGGACACACCCTATGAACGACCTGCAGCTGCGGACGAAAAGAGAAAGAGAGAGAGAGAGGAGAAATGGCTGACAGTAGGAGATGCCCGATGCTCTGAACGGGCAGAGCGTTGAAGCGATGGAGGAGGGAGAAGCCTACCATATACGGTCGCGGTACACCTGGGAGGCGACTTGGATGGGGGCAGCTGTCACTATTCAATACAAGCCTTTCCCTCCTCGAAGGTGTCTGAGTGGGAGAGATTTGTCTCACAGGTTCCACACAACGGCTGCATTGGCCCCTCCATCCCATAGATAAGTACCATCCCAACTCGACCGGTCACTGGATCCTTTCTGTATTTCTAACCCTCGGCCCTTGCCGACAAAAACTGAGCACCTGTTCTATAATACAGCTGTTAAGCCTCTAAACATGGATGTTGAGAGCTCAACCATTAAACCACTACAATTAAAGGGCAGGCATTCCCACTTCAACCAGTAGCTTTGTGCATGCTAGGTTTTAGCCAAGGCCATCTTTATGTCAGAATACACGCAGGCAGAGGATACATTTTACAGCTGTTGTGCAATATCTGGCATATGACACCATTCTTTTCTCAGTGAGCAAGCATAGACAGAGATGGTCTTATTTAAGCATGGAATAACCACTAGTGGAGCAGAGAAGTTAGGGTTTGAGTCAGTGTGCCAAAGATATAGGTTTGATTCAAGGGATGGTGAGGAAGACACGAAAGTCATAGACAATACATTTATTTTTTTCTGTATTGCCCCACGGACTGTTCACTACCAGCTAATCAGATTGTACAGAAACAACATCACCCCCGGGCCCAACTCCCCACCCTGAGCTTTAGCCATTCAACCATTCGTGCCTTCTCTATAGCGTGACGGACCTCCTACGGTCTGTTACCTTAACTACAGGCAAACATTCGATTCCATCATGTGAGGAACGCCACCGTCTTCACCCAAGGAGAATACGTCACACTTTTTATTTAAAAGGAAACAAATATTTATTAAGTTATGGATTTATTTTTATGACTGAACAACGTGTTCAGAGAATATACTTTGTATGGTGTGTCTCGCAACGAGACACTGGCTGTAGAGCAGCGGGCAGTAGCTCCATCGACCCTCCCACCCTGTACTCACTTTAGGACCGGAAGCATCTCACCATGCTGGGTGTAGCCTCTCCCCCCTGATGCCTATGTAGCGACAGACACATGCTGTACATTAACCAGAACACAACTTGACCCCAGCACAAGACTTCACACCCCGGTCATCTGCTACCCGCCACAGCAGCCCAAACAACCTCAGCCATCGAGCCACACTTCCGCTGGCTAAGAGTCAAAATCTACAAAAACAGCAGCAACAAATGACTTCAAATCCCAGAGGCCCATCGCCACAGTCTGCTGGCCAAGCGTTATCCTGCCTGAGGAGATTACCTTCTTCAGCAGGTTGGGGTCCAACACAGGTTATTTGTAACACAGACTGTCAGAGTTCGGGATATCTATTTTCTGTAGTGGGCCGGGTTTTCGCGTGGTAATTTGGCCAGGACCATTACGACACATTGAAATATGAAACGGGCCAATTTTGCAGACAACCATAGACTTATTGTATGGGGTTCTTTCTTAAGGGGTGGAATTGAAAGGGATATAAGATACTTTTTTTTGTGCCCCTCAAGATGCATGTCACAGCTATTTGCATGAAGAATGTTTGAGCTGTTGAGGGCAAGTGGGTTAACACCACACCTGCCTATTTGCTGGAAGTGGATAGGCTTCCGGCATATTTTATTCACTTCTACTGTTACAGAAACTTTACAAGGAATACATACGGTAAACTACAATAAAGAAGTGTTTTTTAATAAATAAAACAAAAAAGACGCATTTGCTCATTTTTCCAAACCACAGGCCTGAATTAGATTTTTATTCAATTCAACCACGTTCATCTGACTTTGTACATTGGTGTTCACTCTGCTGAGCTGCAATCGAATGAAAGCTCCAGATTCTCTCTCGGTGATTGGATTATTATTTTAAATTACATTATTTTTTGCGATTTCATGAGTTGCAGCTCAGGTCCAAACTATTTTTAGATCAAACTGTAAGAAAATGTAAAAACAAAAATGTACACTATCCTTTAGTTAAATAAGTCACACAACACAGAGTCCATCTTTCAGGTGTGCATATATTTGAACGGTAACACTCATTCTCTCTAGGGCTTTCGTTAATGATTGAAATGCTTAGGGGACAACAGTCTAATAGTGAGATTCTGAGCAGAGAGTGAATCAAACCACCTAGGAAAAGAAGATTTGTTTTAATGTCTATTGTGGTGGAGCCACTTAGCGCCTTACCCTCCAGGGCTCAGTCGTTTAACTTATTTTTTTTGATATCATGATTACATGCTCCTTTGTCCTCGTCTTGACGAGAGTAGAAGAGAGGCGCTAGCTTTGGGCTTTGGGTTTGACAGGCAAGACGAGGACAAGAGAATCTCCCAACAGTGACGGGGCAATCAATGTCAACCTCGGCAGAGTCACAGACGCCGCCCGCTCCAGTCGTTTTGTCTGAGCAGGCCTGCTCAGAGGCCCGCAAGAGAAACGATCAAAGCTACAGAACGGCAGCATGAGTGTCGTAAAGTGGAGGGAAGATGGCGCGATTATAAGCTTTGATACTCGGTGCTCATTAATAACAAATACCCTAATTAAATTGTTACTTGAACAGAGGATAGATTAGAGGGGAAATAATGTCGTGATGGTATGGTTGGTATTAGTTTTGTTTGGCGTCTCTGTCAAGGTGCCTCAACCCAACTGCACTATAGTGAGATGGGTAGGGGTATGGGAGGGGGGGCACGGCAAACAAAGGGACCAAATAAAATCCCAAAAATATATTTGTGTTCATATATATATAAATTTATATATATTTACGAGGTATGTATCCACAAAAGAAAAAACACCAAAAATCTCAGAACTTCAAGCCATTTTGCTTTTTTATCTTTTCCGAAATATGTCCTTCCTTAAAATAACAATACACATAATTGTTAAATAGTCAATGAATAAGTCATTAGCAAAATAAGAGTTTTACTCTCCTAACCCCCATCGTGAGCTCTCCCGCCAATCCAACTTCTCCATCAGCCTTGCAGGTCCAAAGTCTCCACTGTTGGTTAGTCCAAGTGCACCAGATACAAGGACCTGACCAGAGGCGGCCAAACTCCTCTCCCCCCAAAAAATAAAACAACCAAAAACCAAACCAAAAAAAACTGATAAAAAATCCACATCAGTCCCAGAGGGAAAAGGATATATTTGTCTCCTTTTGTTTCTCGTCAATAAAACACCAAGCCAAAGAAAAAAAAAAACAGCTCCTTGTGGCCCCTGGGATGATCCAGGTAAATGAGCGACCGTTGTGGAGTCTTCATGCTGAGGTGGAGGCAGTCTGAGCCAGGCGTGGAGGGGAGGGGAGGGATTTAGAGTTGATCACTGTAGTTTAGACACAAAAAAACTCAAAAAAATAAAAAGAACCGTGTCTTTGTGTGCAACACAACAAGAAGAAAACTTGAAACCAATGCGCAAAAAGAAAAAAGTTCATGATGATCCTCCAGACAATTGTTAGTTAGGCTGGCAGTGGAGAGGGCTGGGCTGGGTGGAGGGGGAGCGGGAGGGGAGCTTCCCTCGGTGGTCACGCCAAGTACTGCTGCATCGCCGTCTTCGCCCTGTGGACAACGGACGACGAGAGCAGAACAGGGGGAATGTTGTTGGATGCTCCGCAAGGTGCACACCAGTATTTGGGAAACATGAGAACAAAAACTAAGGGATCAATGAAAAATCTAAAAATATATTTTCTCTTTTTTTTTTTTATGGTCACATCCCATACAATTTTAACAGAAACGCACTTAAGCGGCGGTGACACATGCTGTTACTTTATGTGGCCCAAAGGCTGAATGAATCTGATCTATTTCGCAAGCTATGACATTGTCAGTGTGTCTTCCTCTCAACCTCTTGCAGGCAAGAGCAGCCTTCTAAAGTTTTAAAGTAATGCCGTCTATCCAGTGCACCGTCATTCCTAAGTAACTTCTGTTGTTGGCTGACCAAATGTCCGCGGTGGTGGACACATGATCCAGGGAGGACTCGAAAATAATTTTGAGCTTCGATTCCATGTCGGTATAACACTTCAAGTAATGGGCAAATGTTTTCCTGTCAGATGTTGGCTTGCGAGTCGCGGGTATTTTATCTAGTATTTTTCTAAATCTGGGCGATTCAGTAGTCGACAGGGGAAGCATGTCATACAATGCACCCTGCAACCAGCCGGTCTTTCTGTGTTACCTGCTTCTGCGCTCCAACACTTGAACACTCCTTCGGACAAGCAGCTACGTCACTCAAATCGATTGCTATGGCAACTGTGCCGAGGCAAGCAGGCGCTGCAGCCACACAGGCAGCACGCATGCACGCACCACAACAGATCAGGGCCTCGTTTCCCGATAACGATGGATCTTGGCTCGTATGATCATTCTCACGATGGATCTTGCGAACCATCGTGAATTTCTTTGTAGCGCTTACGAAACTCCTCTTAACATGACGAGCGTTCACTGCACTCACGACGTTCGTAGGATTGTAACTGTCTACTGACACGGTGCTGAAATGGGCTTCGTAATGAGGGAGATGCAGGAATGTCGCAGGAAAATGGGGTTGAAAAGCGTTAAAATATCTCCCCATCAAGGCCAACAGCAGAGTAGCCTACGAAAAGAATAGACTGCAATAATTTGAATGCTAAAGATATTAAAACACAATTGATTAGGCCTAGGCCGACATGTATCGGTCCTAATCCTGAATGCACTGTGCGTACATTTTTTCATGGCATTTTCCCCCCTTCCATATTACAAAAATCTAAAATAGCTTGTGTGACAATTACGTGCTGATTTCTGAAACATGCTTTGCTCAGCAAAGACTTTATCTGATTCCGCATAAGGTTTCATTGATTGGCGCGCACTCTAGTCTAGAATATTTGTAGACATTAAAAATGCAACGTTCCATTCATTCATTATCATTCAAACGCAGAGGCTAGGCATTGACACACGGCTATTGCTGACCCGATTAGGAGAGCTTGGTCTAGATCCTGCCCATATTGTTGGGCAGGATGATCTAGGCTATAGGTCTTTTTACGCTGCCAAGCCGGTTCGGTCGCAGCTTGGCACGCCTGGCGATTTCACCTTCTTATCTCAAGTTTCCTGTATAAAACCAAGGGGGTCAACCCCGGTCTTCACGGCGCAGGCTTTCTTGGTTCACTGGAGAAGGCGGGGCTGCGCACGGAGTCTAGCCCTCTTTAGAATCATTTGGATTATTTCATACTCCCAAATGTTTTAATTTTTTTATGAATGAAGACACCCGCATACAATAATGAGTTCACGCCTGAGTGTAGACATTTTAACCACGATGGTTGAATTAAAATCAGAGGGAGACAGCAAGTGCAGCTCTAAAGCAACCTCCCACACAAGAGTAATGAAATCATTTCATTCTATTATATGCCTTGAACTGAAGAAATGAACCGATGAACCAGAATTTTAAATTGCTGCAATAAATTATGTTGTTGTTGACTTCTAACATGTCTCTATCTTTGCTGTTTAAATCTAACAGTAGCCTATGAGTAATATATCGGCGTGACCACTGTTTTTGGTTGCGAAATTGTGCCAGCTGGGCATTCCGTGGTATTGGATGTGTTTTAATAAAACAAATCCAATACACGGAATGTCCGCTTGTGACGCCACTGAGGCGATGCTGTTAGCATCCAACGAGTACCCCTGGAGTCCTCGTTAGCTGCAAGCTTTTTCACGACGTTCGTTACCAACGATGCCTTTGGGAAACGGTGTGAAAACTGTACGATGCTTGTACGACGCACTTCACGATCCACTTAGGCTTACGATGCTTTCGGGAAACTGGGCCCAGAACTTTACACGCAGGCAAACACGGCTTGGGTAAGGCAGGAAAGCGCGTTACTATAGTCTAGTAAAGTAGTGTAGTTACCGATATTTTAAATGTAATGCGTTACTTTACTTCGTTACCCAAAAAAATATAATATCGTTACCCCCAACACTGACTGTATGTATGGATGGTCGAACGCATGCAGGTGTGTGTGTTTACCCACCTGTCACAGAGGTTGGTGTCTGGGGACTGTGCCAGTTTGTGTAGTATGTCTACGAAGCCCAGCTCTCTTAGCTTATCCTGCCGCTCCTGGGAGCCTGCCACACAATACATTGATACAGTACAATAAATGGTACCGTGTACACACAAAACAACCAAATGTCTCATTTGCCATGGATATCCTAAGATTGTTTTCCCTGAGACTCGCATTTATTGGTTGCAACATTCACACCACAACGGGCCGGGAACTGCTACGGCCTAATAGTCTGGCTCACCCCCGATGTTGAGTCCCTCCCCGTCCTCCTCGTTCCAGATCAGGTTGGAGATGCAGAAGGTGGCAGCCAACTGCAGCTTCACATTCGAATGCCCCTGACAAAGAGACAGGATGAGAGCGAGATGGAGAGAGACGGACACAGTGACGGAGAGAGAGAAAGACAGAGAAAAAACGATAAGTTGCACTGGCTCAACGAAATGGGCTGTTGGTTTCTAAACAGCGATTTGTGTGGGGGTTTGCTGATCCTCAGCACGCTAGTGAAGCAGAGACTCCCGCTGAGTCCAAGACCACAGCTTCATGTGAACCACTGAGAGGTCAGAGCGGAGGACTGTCCCGGGAGATGGGCTTACCATGTAATATTTGATTTTCTGCAGCATGTCATCATTGGTCATGATGAGATCCTTGGCTGTGTTGCCGTCGGCAATGTTCGCCAGGATGCACAGGGTCTGCCCAGTAAGTAAACAGTTATACACCTAGCACTTTTTGATGCAGTGGAACAAGTAAACTAGGAACTGCTGTTCACTCAAACATTGCAGTTACTATTACTTTTACTCATCCTTGTTTAACTAAATACAATTTTAACCAGGCAATTTCAAGTTACCTTTAGCAGTCAACCGAAATTGCCCTTAAAGTATCAATCAGCAGCAAACTAAAAGCACGGTTCAGTTAGTACAGTTAGAGGTCTAGCATGCTGGATGTGCGCCGCAGGCTAGAGGAACGCCTGGGAGAAGGAGGAAGTGGGGGTTAAAGGCTCACCTGCTCCTTGACCTCCATGCTGTGCTCTCCTTCCAGGATCAGGGTGACAGCCTGCATGATCTGCTTCCCATGGGAGCTCATGACCTGGTCGATGTGCTGACGGAGCAGAGGCAACACACGCCAGGTCAACGATGTGTGGGGGCGTTCTAAAGATGCACCGTACACAGATGGCCTATATAGACTAACACCTATAAGCTATCCATCTATATATCGATAGGGGGTGTGTGTGTGGCTCATGAATATGTATGTCCTGTATACACAAACACACGCTCATGAATATGTATATACTGTATCCACAAACACATACAATAACCCTAAGCCACTATATATGACCGTCCATAAGCTGTATGGACACACAGACATGGCCCATTGAAAAACCAAATGAGATTTCCAATATTATAAGTATAGTTAAGGTCAGCAATAATAAGCCCTATGCTTGTGTATCGTGGTAGAATTGAGTCTACCCATCAACCCGTCTACCCGTCTACCTTTCAACCCGTCTACCCTTCTACCTTTCAACCCGTCTACCCTTCAACCCGTCTACCCGTCTACCTTTCAACCCGTCTACCCGTCTACCCGTCTACCCGTCTACCTTTCAACCCGTCTACCCGTCTACCTTTCAACCCGTCTACCCGTCTACCTTTCAACCCGTCTACCCGTCTACCCGTCTACCTTTCAACCCGTCTACCCGTCTACCCCCTCCTCACCGGGCGCGTGGAAAGCAGATTACGCAGCAAGCCGAGGGTCTTCATCAGCACGTTTGTGTCGGGGTCAGAGAGCAGCCGAAACAACTGCTCCGTCCCCAGGGAGCGCACAATCTCCCCCTTCACTTTCTGATCCGCCTGGAACGCCATGTTCTACATCACACGCACTGAATAATTAGGCAGTGACAGACGGTCTGCTTGAGAAATACAATCTGCATATAGTCGAGCATAATACATAAAGTTAGTGTGGTTAGTTGAAAAGTGAACTGCGTTTATAACAATAAGGTAGTCAAGTTAACTGCATGAATAGTGATTAACAGTTGTCCTACCATGAGGGCCCAGATTCCATTTACTCTCAGCGCAGGGCTTTCACTCTGAGTCAGACTGCATAGTAGCTCAATGACCCCCGACTCTAGGATGGGCTGGAAACAGAAAGACACAGTGAGTGAGTGAGTGAGTGAGTGAGTGAGTGAGTGAGTGAGTGAGTGAGTGAGTGAGTGAGTGAGTGAGTGAGTGAGTGAGTGAGTGAGTGAGTGAGTGAGTGAGTGAGTGAGTGAGTGAGTGAGTGAGTGAGTGAGTGAGTGAGTGAGTGAGTGAGTGAGTGAGTGAGTGAGTGAGTGAGTGAGTGAGTGAGTGAGTGAGTGAGTGAGTGAGTGAGTGAGTGAGTGAGTGAGTGAGTGAGTGAGTGAGTGAGTGAGTGAGTGAGTGAGTGAGTGAGTGAGTGAGTGAGTGAGTGAGTGAGTGAGTGAGTGAGTGAGTGAGTGAGTGAGTGAGTGAGTGAGTGAGTGAGTGAGTGAGTGAGTGAGTGAGTGAGTGAGTGAGTGAGTGAGTGAGTGAGTGAGTGAGTGAGTGAGTGAGTGAGTGAGTGAGTGAGTGAGTGAGTGAGTGAGTGAGTGAGTGAGTGAGTGAGTGAGTGAGTGATAGACCAAATGAAAAACTGTAGCGAGGGAAACGGAGGCTTGTGGGTGAGGGAAAGCACGTAGAGATGAGCAAGTGAAGAAGGCAGGGTGTGCACCTCTTTACTGGGCGAGAACTCCAGCAGCAGGTTGCATAGCGTTGAGGAGGCCATGACGAGAACCTCGTCCGGGGCGTTCTGCAGCAGCTGTTCCAAAACAACGACGACCACAACGGTTCATTATACTGACAAAGGACCGATACGTTCCCAACTCAAACATCATTGGCAGACGACATCGTCCCACTTGGGGGGATTTCAACGGCGCCCACCTTCATGAGAGGTTTCCACACGGCGTGGTCATGGAAGCTGGTCCTCAGCTGCTGTACCGACCGCGACAAACTGTGGAGACACCTGTTCACACACAAAAAAAACTGAATTTGAGGATTGAGACGAGGGGATAGGTCTGAGAAAACCTGAGCAAACCTGTCAGGGAGGCGGTTCGGGGAACATGAAAGACAAAGTGTCTGATTGAGCGAGAGGAAGATGGATTGATTCGAGAGAGAGGAAGATGGATTGATTCGAGAGAGAGAATGAGTGAAAGTGGAGGCTGAGGAGCAAGAAGGTCATCGATTTCGACAGCCATGACTGAGGGATGGATAGACAATGGAGATACAAACAATCGGTTGGCGGGAGGATAGGGGAAGGAAGGCGTCTCTCTGCACTCTACCTGACAGCCGCGAGGCGCACTTTGATGCTCGATTCTGACAGGCCGCTCACTATTCTGTCCATCATGTTCTCCGTCTCTGTAATCTGTTGGAACAGAAGATAAGGGGAAAAAAAAAAAATCTGTCTGTACACCCGAGTTCTTGTTCAACAGCAAATACTTTCAAGGAAATAGGAAAAGCTCAAAATGAATGGGCCCTCTTTTAAGCCTTACAATGACCAAAGGCATTGTAACCTAAATAAGATGCACACACAGCACTAGGCCAGACCGGTGCTCACTATGGGGTGCCGTAATGGCTGTGGGAGAACATCAGCTGGTCTCAATCTGTCCAGTAATAATAAAAACAATAAGAATACATATTATTTATAAAGCACCTTTAATCATCAGGGACAATCGCAGGGTGCTTAACAAAGTGCATTGAAACAAAGAAAGAGCGGGCAAGGAGAGCATTCCAAAAAGGTGTAGAATATAAACATGTTGATGGACGATGACGAAGCCACAAATAAATATAAACACAGAAACATGTCCTTTGGAAAGGTACCGTTCTTGGCTACAAGGAGCCATGTTAGGGCTTCAAAATATTGCAAAACATAAACCAATAATTGAGATAATTCCATAGCACGAGATGCCGCTATAGGTAAAACATTATCACCCACTTCTCTCCAGTATTTCTAATGCCATATTGAAACATCTTGACCTTGTAAGCATGGTATTAATTGGAAAGCATTTTGCCTACAGAATTTGCAGACAGAATGTGTCAACAAGTTTGAATGGTTATCCATTGAAAGGTAGTGATAATGACCGCAAGGTGTCACACATTAGAAATAGGTCCCCTCAGACAGAAGCTGGCTGAAACCCCTCACCTTCTTGCGGATGTCCTCGTCATTGGAGCCCAGCGAGGCATACAGTTTAAAAGCCGCTTGTCTCAGCTCGTGCGCGTGTTTCAGGTCGTGGTCCAGCTGTGCACAAACACACACACATGTTTTTTATTTAATCAATTTCAACCAAAGCTGAAGTCAAAATATCACGCCGCTTATTGAAAAAGGAAACGCTATATGCCATACTATTGGAACGCTTTTGACCAATCAGGATCGAGCATTTGGTGGTATAAAATCTAATCAATGATTGCGGTTTAACGCTGTGGTGGGTGCAGAGCCCCGGGTCCACTCACCCTCTTGATGTCCGTGATGGCGGACACGGAGCTGGGGTACTTGAAGTAGTCGGCCAGCATGGCCACCAGGTGGTCGGTGGTGCTGGCGATGCGCTGCAGCTCCACGTCGGGCTCCATCAGGTAGGCCAGGGTCTCCGCCCCCTCCACGCGCTCCTCCAGCAGTCGCTCTTTACTGCACATGCGCACCAGACACGGCAGCGTCTGTGTGCGTGTGGGTGGGTGAAAACATTTTAAAAAAATTGATTTTATGCGAGCACCGTGGTTCTTTGCTTCCGCAATTGTATCGTCAGATTGCCTCAAATTGTTTTTTGATTGAAGGTCGGGTTTCTAAGATTGGAATGTCAATGTCATCTTGATGCAAACAAATGACAGAGTTTTAATTGAATTGTGTTTCTGTTATCAGAAATAAGATGGAGGACAAGTTGAAGGGAAGCAAGGGAGCGTTTGGCGTCAGAAAGGTTCCGAAGCTGTAGGTTGGCTAAAATCGAGTCTATTTCTTATTCAGAGCTGTTTAAATCGCAACCTAAACGTCATCTAAATGTCCCACCACTGGTCCTCCAAGTTGGTTCACCCGACATGTCAATAAAGTTCAAAGTTCAAAGTTCAAAGTACTTTATTTGTCATTGCCATAAAGACAACGAGACAGTAGAGGCAACTACAAATAAACTAAATACATGGTTTTGTTAAAACATCCACTGCAGGCTTAAATGGGGGACAAGAATGCTGCCCCATTCCGTGTTGATATGTTTTATACTGATTGCGAGGCGGAATAACACCAGCCAATTCCCACCTTGAACAGGCTGAGTCAAAGGGGCCGGAGAGAGGGCGGGCAAACTACTTATGAGGCCGTGGAGCTTCTGCAGGTAAATAAAAGGAGGATGGCCAAGTAGAAATCAAAATACTAACCTTTAGGACTACGCAAGTGTCGTCCGTCCCAATAGCACCCGCCCGACACATGTAGGTTAAACTGGGAGCGAGGTAGAGCGAGGTAGAGCGAGGTAGAGCGAGGTAGAGCGAGGTAGAGCGAGGTAGAGCGAGGTAGAGCGAAGCACACAGGGAAAATATTGTAGAAGGAGAAACAAAACGTTAAAGGATCGGAAAAACACCAGCAAAATATTTGCATATGACTAGTGGAATATATTCGGTTACTGGGTTAGTGAGGCTGTACACCCACTCACCATTTGGCAGCGGTGAGCTGCATTTCAATGGGCTGATCCCTTTGCATCATTCTGACAAATACCTGAGAGAGCAGCTCGCCTTCCACCAACACTGTCAAACGAAATGAAGACCCATTAGACTCCATTAGCAAACTGAAGAGAGGTTTTAGTGAGTTTGACTCAGTTAGTTATTTCTCACCATTCACCAGTGTCATGGACACTTGCGTGTTCTCGTAAGCGAGGACCGAGAAACACTTTAAAGCCTGCATCCGAACCTAGAGGAGAGACCGGCCGGAGTGAGACGCATCAGCGAAAAGAGACACCAGAAAGAGGAACCCAAAATGTAAAACTAATAGGGTGAAAGGGACCCATGGGAAGCCCAATTGTGGGAGCATACGTTACCTTATAGGAGGGAGCAGTGAGAAGCGGAGCAATGTTCTGGATGGCGCCGTGATTGAACAGAACGGTCTGATGCTCTGGAGTCTGGTGAGAGATGTTCACACACACACACAAACAGTCCATCAATGATTGTGGTATCAGTTAAATTAGTGAGTGAGTGAGTAGTGAGTAGTGAGTAGTGAGTGAGTGTACCTTGCAGCAGTGTGAGAAGATCTGTGTGATGTACTCCTGGGTCCTCTGCGAGTGGCTCAGGAGAGACATTAGATGGGGGATCACAGTGGGGTCCTGCATGGGAGAGGAGTGAATAAAAGGTTTACACTCGAGTGGACAAATAAGGACAAATAAAGTCCCCTATACAGTGAAAGCTTTGGGTGTTTGGCTCTTACCGTGTAGAGTAGCTGCACCGGGGTCACAGGACTGATGAAGACTGTCCTGAGACATCGGAGGCACGCTTCAATAAAGGTCAAGTCCGGACATAGGAGACCTGAAAATGCATGGACAGAGACGTTTTCTTTCTTTGTTTAAACAAATTAATTTTGACCTGATCTACCATGGTGGGAATTACCTATGGAATGTAATCATTTTTCTCATGCTTTTTGTGTTCTTTCTTTAACTGTTTTGTCTCAGTAAAGTTGTGCTGCTGTCTTTTCTATGGATATATTTATGTGAATGTATGTTGGTGGTAAGAGAGAGAATGAGATTAGGGGCTAGAGGTGAGTAAAAAGAGGGAGCAATAAAGAGAGAGAGAGCAAGTCACCTTGGAGCAGTGCTGGGATGATATGACAGTCCACCAGGGACTTGATGTTGTTTTCCGTGCCCATGGCCAGGCTGCCAAGAACCACGGCACACTCTGTCTGCAGTTCGGAACTCGAAGAGCCCTGTTGGAGCAAGTAGAGTAACCTGGACCCCAAAAAAAGATACACACAAGCGTGTTTATTTGTTTGTCTTTAGTCCACAGCAGACGGGTGATGGTCCAGGTGGAAGTTGAAAGCAATATTATTCTAGTGAGCAGAAGAAATTAAGCACGAAAGTGAAAGAAGGGCCATTGCAAGGCAAAGAGAAAAAGATGGATAAAATATTCAACAAAATGTGTGCAGGATACCTGGGTACGGCTCCGAGTACTATCAGGTTGGCTTTCTGCTTGTTGTTCCCAATAACTGCATTCTTCATGTCACTGTATGGACAGACAGACAGAAAGTCGGACATGATAACCGATTAATGAAATGTCCTTAGCTGCGAATGCATCAATACCATTCGTTGCCTTACTGTGTGAGGGTCAGGTAGTTTTATTTCTGATGCTTTGATATTATCTGAATGTTAACAATGCAGGAATAGGAGCTACATTATACAGGCTACATTTACAAATCAACAGGAGATGCCATACTTTCCTCAGGATCAGCTGTATAGACTTTATGTGGGTTCACCTGCTCCACATTTCAAGTCGTTACACTTGTCTGACTAGTAATGACACAATCACATATTGCTGAACACAAGCAGGTGAATGGAGCTAGTGGAAAAGTACTGCTGCGCTTGACGATGAAGTCGGGCGCAGGGGCCTAAACAGTAACCAGAGCTTGTCTAGTCAGGGGTATAAATAAAGTTGAATACAACCCAGGTCACCAAGGGTTTAAGAGGAGCAAGGTTGTGAAATAGAAAGTACACTGAACAGACATTGAAATACACTTTCTAGTTGGCCCTGACGTGTAGGGGGGGGCTGGGTAGGAACAAACACAACATAATCCGCCACACGCAACGTCCCATCCGGACCACAAAACAATATTTGAATATAATCTATCCAACTCAAGGGTAATCCATATGCATATCAGTTGCTGTCTTTACACGATAATATAACCGTCCAATGTAAATGCAAAAAAAAAATGATGCAAAAAATGTTTGTTTGTAGTGTATCAGTACTCAGTAAATATCAGATTTGACATTAGAAAGTGGTTGCAGAAAACCTATATAGTTTTGTCCTCAGCGATCTGCTGTAGTGGCGTAATTTGACCCCACACGACGTGTGTCCATACATGGTTCATATATGGGTCTAATGTAAATCATGAACATGCAGTCTTCAAATAAACCATGCACACATCTGTACTGAGAGGAGCCCCGAACGGGTGAACTTGAACTCACATGACTCCCTGCAGCACTTTCTGTGGGTCGGGGTCAAACAGCCGGTCAACATAGTGGCGGCTAGTAGCAGTGACTTCCTGTAAGTTCAAGGAGGAAATAACACAATAGATAGCGACAAAATCACAACTGAAATGTTTTGAAAGGTTAAAGGAATCTTTACAACTTCAGAGAAACAGACATACAAAATACATGTGTGGTTGACTGAACAACATTGATGGCTTGTAAAGTCACAACACTGCCGTGACACAATATCAGTATCCATAACAACAACTTTTGAAAACAGAATTATTTAAATCTATAGCACTGAGGGGACTCGAGCATGCGGCAGATAATTATCCTCATGTATCATCAGCATCCACACCACAAGAAAGCAATGTGAATGGCATCAGTCAATAAAAACAAATGGACACTTAAACTCAATAATTAGCGGTCCCCCACCATGTGATATGGCTCTATAGTGTTAAAGAGCACTAGGAGCATCATATCAGTAGCAAGCAACTGCTCCAAAACAGACCCCGATTCGACTTGGGGGCGTTTCCACAATCACAGTTTTGCTGTGATAACCATCAAGTAGACATTTCACATGTTAGGTAAATGAATTAGTAATGGCGAAAATATGCTTTAATTACTGTGGAAGGTGCTAAATCCAACTGCTAATCAGCGTTCAGCTAAGTTTAGAAAGCGTTTAAACTCACTAGTTGATCTAGCTTAGTTTGAGTTTGTCTGTTTAAAATAAACAACAGCTGATTTACTTGGATACTGAAAATGAATGGGACCCGTGGTTAAATTGTAACTCGTTTACAAAACAAATTCTCTCCGCGTATTTTACTATTTTCAAAGGGAATCTGACATGACTTGAAATCGAGCTAACTGCTAACTCATCCCAGTCGGCACTGACAGCTTGGTAGTACGCTTGTTTTGCTGCAACCAACATTGTGGAGCCGGAGCCAGGGCAATATGTCAACGGTACTGTGGAACTATTCCCGCCCGCACGGGTGAACCCGAGAACCAAATAGTTCCCACCAGCAGCTACGTAGCGGACCGCCCTGAGGTTGCAAAACCTTTAGCTTATAGGCTAGTAAGCCACTTAAAAACCTTCAAAAACACAGCGAGCACATAGCTTTGCAGCGTGCATCGTATCACATAGCCAACGTTATTGTATAAGGAATAGGTAGGAAATGTAAAATCAGCCATGTGTTATCAGACTCACAGACAGCACACTGATGCGGAGTGGGGCCTCCAACAAGCACGCCATCTCTCTTCCCCCAACCGAGCGCCCCAATCGGAGCAACACTTCCCAGACACTCCGCCCCCCGGAGCAGCTGCAAGTGGAATTATGAACTTAATATAGTAAAGTCGGGTAGAACTTTATAACCGATCACGAATATGTATCGTTTCCCTCGTATAGCTATCTGCGATTTAAATATGTCAAATATAACATCAGTTAGCAAGCTCTCTGATTGAAAGTGGATTTACCAAATAAGTAAATTTTGTTTATAAACGTGACGTAGATAATAATTACTTTGCCAGATTCGCCAAATTGAATAACGTGTAAAATTACATGCAACCAATAATATGGTAGTTTTTTAGTAATTGAAGTAATAGTTTTTCAAACCAATAGGGTGCAAAAAGTTACATGGGCTACCATTGTACATTTGTTGTGCAATGGAAAATGCTGCCATGGTTCTAAAATACATTTACCTAAAAGTGTGAACTACTGCGCATGTGCAAGAACAAGTCCAGCAAGGGGGGAAAATTCATTCTGTTTGGGATTAGCCTACTTCAAACTAGCATGTTGTCAAAGGATAGTTTCTAATTTTATATCCAGACACACTGAGACAAACGTATTTCTCAATTGAGTCTGCACCGTGAGTACTAAATTGGTTAGCTGTTTTTGTTTTGTGCTATTGTTTTCTTTTATTATTGCCAAATGTGGTTAGGAAAGCGTGTGTCGTGTGGTCCCCAGGATTCAATCAACCATAGCTATTGTATCTTGATATAATATAAAATGTTGTACTTATGTTTTGGTGATACACATGCACACATACCGTCTTATCATCCACAGATATTGCCAAATACTCTAAGCGTATATCAGTTAACCGAAGTCTGCACCAGGAAACCACATATAAGCCATAATTACTTATCGGTTGTTGGTGGCTTTTTGCGAATGACTGTTCTTTCCTGTGATGACAAAAAGGTAAACTGTCAATAATGAGGATCGCAGTAGAAGGCTGTTGCCATGGTGAACTGGACAAGATCTACGAGACAATTGGCTATCTGGAAAAAAAGGAAGGGGTGAAAGTGGACCTGCTGCTGTGTTGCGGGGACTTTCAGGCAGTGCGAAATGAGGGGGACATGAAGTGCATGGCAGTGCCTGCCAAGTACAGGACGATGCAGACATTCTACAAGTTAGTACTACAACAGTTTTGCAATTTCATCAGATTAATAGTCACTACACGATTATCGTCTCTTGATCTTCTAATCGTTGTCACTTGCAGATATTATTCTGGAGAGAAAAAGGCTCCAGTCCTCACCATCTTTATTGGGGGAAACCACGAGGCATCGAATCATCTGCAGGAGCTGCCTTATGGAGGCTGGGTGGCCCCCAACATTTACTATCTAGGTGGGTGGGAAATCACAGTGAATGTAATGAATGTTCCCTTGTCAAAAGTACTGCCTTCGTTGACTCGCTAGATTTCATGTTTTGTTCTTAGGATATGCTGGCATAATCCGTTACAAAGGAATAAGAATCGGTGGCGTCTCCGGAATCTTCAAATCACATGACTACAGAAAGGGTGTGTTTTATATGTTGCTTAGTCTAAGTATTGTGTGCTCCTAGTTGCTGGTCATTCTAGCAACAATGTTTTGTTGTGTATTCTCGCAGGACACCATGAATTCCCTCCTTACGGCCCTGATACTCTAAGAAGTGTTTACCACATACGAAACATTGATGTCTACAAACTCAAACAGGTGGCGTTCACAGCTGCACCTCATAAGACCATTTGTCCATTAAGATGTTTCATCGATTTAAAATAATCATTTATTACAAGAAGTAATTTTGTCCTAATCTATTCCCGTACAGATCCAAATGCCCATTGATATTTTCATGAGCCACGACTGGCCTCGTGGAATCTATAACTACGGCTGCACACAGGAGCTGCTGCGTAAGAAGAAGTTTCTCCGTCAAGAGGTGGAGACCAACACACTGGGAAGTCCTGCAGCCGCGGAGCTCCTTGAACACCTCCAGCCCAGCTACTGGTTCTCGGCACATCTTCACGTCAAATTTGCTGCCATGATGCAGCATGCAGTAAGAACAGGCTGCCTCTCAACCTTTTTTTTTTTTAATGCATGTGGGATATGTCCATTTAGGAAAGTGATATATTGTCTTTTTAATCTTCAAAAAATGTACCATCCATCTGCAGCCCAAGGCCAGTGGTTCTTCACGAACAACAAAATTCCTGTCTTTGGATAAATGCCTGCCACACAGAGAGTTCTTACAGGTGAGTTTTGAATTGGGATACACAGAGGCGTGTTATTCCCGACATGACAAGTGCAGCACTAAAAGGTGAGCATGTGCTCTTCTATCAGGTTGTGGAGTTTCCTGACAGAACCGATTCTGCTGAAGGGTTGGAGTATGACCCAGAGTGGCTTGCTATCCTAAAGTCCACCAACGGTCTGCAGAAGACCACTCCTCAGCCCTGGAACCCCCCAATGAATAACGGCCTCCACCAAAGGTAACCATTAGTAAAGTAACCAAAGTCACCAATGTAACATGATCTACAGGTCAATAATGAGTCAAACAAAATATCATCTGTACGCCACATCATTCTCATACCAACACTCATGTCGGACGGTCTGTCTTCGCATTAGGTGGAACTTTTCACCCTCTGAGGCGGAAATGATGCAGGTGTTGGATGACATGAACGGCGAGCTGGCCATCCCGGATAACTTCAGCCGGACCGTTCCGGCCTACGACCCTGCTAACCCCCAGCCCCGGGCCGTCCCCAGCTGCAGCACCAATCCCCAGACCACAGAGTTATGCGCCACCCTGGGTCTCACAGACCTCTACGCCCAGAAGGCCCAGCTTCTCTTAGACCCCGGAGGAGCTGACGGGGCCATGGCCGGCGAAAACGACGACGGCGACGATGCCCACAGCAACGGCAGCGCGGACGAACCCAGCGAGTATCCAACAGACACGTCGGGGCTGTCCAACTCCTGTAATCCAGACGAGATCACGATAGAAGACGAGTGGGAAGAAGAAGAAAAAGTTGAAGAAGATGTGGGTGGAGAGGGGAAGCAGGTGGCCGCAGGCGCTTGCGATTCAACGAAACGTGAAGCTGGCGAGGAAGGTTTGCTTTCTCCGTCAGGCACAATCCACGTCTCGGGCCGCATGGTCCTGCCAGAGCCCAAGTCAGGCGACTCTACCGGTCGCGTCGCCCTGAGCCCCATGAGCCTGCCCCCTCCCACCCAGTCAGCCCCGGCAGGCGGTGAAGAAGGGGCCAGTGATGATGCGGAAGAGGAGACGCCGGTGGTGCGCATTCCCAAGCGGACCAGCGATGAGAGCGAGGCGACAGCAGGCGGTACGGGTGTGACCCCCAGGATCAAACGGAGGAACCAGGTGATCTACGCAGCAGTGGATGATGATGACGAGAATGAGAGCTAAAGTAGCGGATCATTGTCAGACAAGTGGTGTTGATAATTAATTGTAAATTTGTCCCTTCACGTTGTACAATTATGTCTTACTTTTTTATACAGGTTTTTAAAAGCATAGATCTAGTTTATATATGTGCTGGCTTTTGTACCATGATGCAATGAAATATTTAAACTAGTCAAAGAAAGCTGTTCTATAAGTCATCCGTGCAGAGGTTCAGGGCTTTATTCCAATTAGTTAACAAGGTTAAAGGGCATGTTTTATTTGGAGGTTTTATTTTGGCAGAACATGCCACTTTTTAGACAATTTTTACTCCATCTAAAGACTTTCAGAGAATAGATTTTCTTAAACCTAAGTTTAAGAATTTCTGCACAACCTTTTTGTGGGTTACACAAATCAATTTAAAGTGAAAATTGTTTCTGAATAAAATGTTATTTCAACTAATGTGACACACATTCAACATTCAGCATGGCTGATCAATTAAAGAATCTCATCCGAGGCTAAGTGAAGGAGTTCTTTTGTGAGCCAAATGAGAGAAGCATGCAGCATTCTGTGCTCATGGCACCATAAACTGCTTTATTGAACAACACTTAACATTGGTTGCTGATGTTGAAATGGTTAGGAAAACCATTTTGACTTATGTCACCTTCCTTACACATGACTTATTCATTACTGAACTTGCTTGCAATCATGATTATGAAATACTCAGTCCTATATCTTTTCCCTAAACATTTTTACATGATGAAGCTATTTTTCAAGTGTCCTGGGAAAGAAATGCAAACCAAACCTTTAAATATTAGTCAGGGACACTGCTGTCTTTTGAACAGAACTAACGCATCTTAATTTCTAATATGCATGACAGCAGAACTAAACGCTTTTGCCAAATAATCTTTTCCAAGAATTTTACATTTGTGGAAATAAATTGTATAACTTATTTAAATCCATAAAAGATATATTTCTGGTTTACCTGTGCTCTGGTAAAATCAAAAAACACCTTCATTTAAAGTAGACGGTAACAGAACAGTGTATTTGACAAACCTTTTTACAACCATACAAAGAGCCATTAGTCTAATGAAAATGTGCCAAAGTATTGGTTAATAATACAAGCCATTGTCAGAGAGATGGTGTCCTTACACTGAGCCCTACATACACATGCCTCAGAGGGAAGCCCCAAAAATGTTTCACGATTAGGAAAACTTGGGACGAGGCACTTCTGTTTTCATTTCATAACTTTCTTCCCATAAGCCTTGGGAGGCAAACCAAGCACAAAAAAGTAAATATATAAAAAACAATGATCTCTAGTTCAATTATTTACCAAGAACGATCCTTAAGACGCTGGTTAAGATGAGGAACACAAAAATCCTCTTATAAGCAGGATAATAGGAGGCATGTTTAAATTTCCCTTTATGGTTAGACATTGGGATATATATGATTAATGAGCGTCGTCATCCTACAAGACTGGTTTTGTGATCATGTATAGCCCATTCTGTAATCAAAAACCTACTGAAGGTATTTTAGCCAGGTAAATGTGTTGGCCAATGAGCTTTAGTTTGACATGGGTATCAGTTTCAGGCTAGTGTATCGTTATACAAACCCAATTTAATGGGTATATCCAGTAATATTAATGCTATTTTGAGTTTTGATTTATGGTGTCTGTGTTACAGATGAGGCTGAGAGACCAGTGCTAACCAGTCTCTCAGCCTCAACCCCCCCCCAACACTAAGAACATTCGGTAAATAAATTAAATAAATATTTTACTTATTGGGAGTGTATGCTTGGATATGGGACTGCACATGTACACGACTTAATAGAGATCCACACAGGATTGTTTGGAGTAGGATTTGGGGATTATTCACAGTATGAAGTGCTACACAGTGAGGAGGGAAGAGAGCATGGTGCAGGATAACAGGGCCAAGCGTTGCTAAATTAGAGGAAAATGAGTAGCGAAAAAAAAAAAATCAAACAATCACTCAACCAAAACCGGCTGGAAATTCATCTCCCAATCAGCCGGTTGGGTTTCATTTCATCTTTCGAGGATGTAGGCCCTTTAAAAACACATGGGACAGTGACTGCAGACAAGGGCAGAGAACATAAAACATTCAAGATTAGTGCCAAGTACTACACTAAGCTTGCACCACTGTCTTTAACACCAACATCTCCTGCTCCTTTTTAGGATAGTCTTCCATCAAGACTTCTCATCGTCTCTTTTTAATTTATTCTTTTTCATCTCTTCTATCTCTGCATGCAGTAAGGAGTTGCCCCCTGCCTCCAAGTCTCCAAACTCTCTTGTTCCATTCTGCAGACCATCGGCAAGAGTGGCCCGGAGAACGAGGGTGCAGGGTGGAGGGCGGGGCAGGGACAGGGGCGTGGCAAGGCAGGGCCTTGAGTGGAGGCTGGGACTTCACCCCGGCCTCGCCGGTTTTGCAGGCTGGTTGAAGGTGAGCTGGGTTTCAGGGGGTTGGGAGGGACAGCTATTGTGGGAGGTGCGGCTAGGTGTGAGTGTGTTTGTTTGGGGGTGGATGGATGGTTTGGTTGTCAGAGCTAAAGCTAGTTTCCACCACAGCAGGCCCGGTTCGAGTGAGCATCTGGGTCCTGGAGGTTGACTCCACGGTGCCGTGCTGCATGCGTTGGGTTCTGGGTGTCTGTTTTTGGCATCTTTTTAGCTGAGAAGACAATGGTTATAGATCAATGATAATGCCATATTTTATCTTGCGTGTTAAATCAGAAGTCAGAAAAGGGAAGGAAATTACCAATGGCCAGGAAGAGTTCATTAACGTTCATGGCCGTCTTAGCAGAAGTCTCCATAAAGAGTAAGCCAGTGTCTTCAGCATAGGTCTGGGCTTCCTATTTCACATACAAATCACAGCAAAAGGGATTTCAAAACATCACAAACATAAAAACATGTATGATATCCAAGTAGTCAACAGGGATAAAGATTGGTTGTGTAATAATTGCCCTCTAATTACCATTCTGAATTGCTGAAATGTTTTCAATAAGATTGTAATTTAGTGTTGATTATATCAACAATACATACATTAGCCTACTGATTCAATGTATACAAATGTATGCATTGAATCAGTTGCCTTGACAAGCAGGATCATAATAACAGGATCATATAGACTGTATAATTGTAGTTCAAAACATATGCACTTGGGTTTATGCGTATCGTCAACAAAAGGGAAAGTAGTGACTTTATTGCACACGGCCCAGTCAAAGCACATTACAGGAAGATAAGGAACACTACCTCATACTCCACTAGTCTCTTCTCAGCTAGGTCAGCCTTGTTCCCTGCCAGGGCAATAACGATATTCGGGCTAGCTTGTCTCTGCAGCTCCTTCACCCAGGCCTTGGCTCGGTCAAACGTCTCCTGCACCAAAGCAGAATATTCCAGAGTGAGATTCAAATGGTTGGATGGAGAATGTGTCAATATTCCCTTGGTTCTTCAGTCGGCGGACGTTAACCATTATTTGAATAATTGCGAGTAAATGCCTACCGGCTTGGTGATGTCAAAGACAACAATGGCCGCCTGAGCTCCCCGGTAGTACATGGGAGCCAGGCTGTGGTATCGCTCCTGCCCGGCCGTGTCCCAGATCTCAAACTTCACCGTGGTGTCATCCAGACACACGGACTGGGCCAGGAATGCAGCTGTGACCAATGAGAAATATGGTTACTGAGTAGTTTTCATCCATTATGGAACAACCCCAAAAGCCACTACAACTACTCGCAACTACTTAGCTATTTAGCAGACAGATACTTGTATAGCTACTTTCAGTTAATACAAATACAGGTCATTAAGCAACAGCCAAGGGCCCAACATCCTTCTTAAGTATGCCTAAAGGTAAGCTGCAGACATTGGGGTTACAATCCAAAGCTTTGGCTTGAAGACATATCCTCATCACTACAAACACAACACTTTCTTGTCTTCTCCTACAAACAGATACACAAATATGCAGAATATATATACACATGTGCAAGTTAGGCTGTTTATTTCCCTAACCTCCTATAGTGGTCTCCTGGAACTCGTCAAACTGTCCCTTGACGAAGCGCAACACCAGGCTGGACTTGCCCACCGCCATGTCTCCCAGCAGAACCAGTTTGAACTGGCAGATTTTGGTCTGCGGTAGCGTGCCATTGGTGCGTCCTCCACTGCCTCTGGAGCTCATAGTGATGGAGAAGGGAGACGGCACGGTGCTTGGGCCTTCTCCCTGCTGGTTGGGGCGGGCGAGGGGACGGTAGCTTCTGGAATGGGTCTCGGAAGTGTTTTTTTGTTTCAAGGTTTGTTAACGTCCTCAATGGGTCTTCAACTTGTACTTCTTTAACTGTAGTTAAAAAAACATAATATAGTAAGATGCAGTTAATTTCCAAAAAGATTATTTACAATGAACATTAACAGAGTAATTCCTTTTGCTATATCACCAATTTAATAAGTCTGCAGCCCTGTTCTAAAATCATGTTTGTTGAAGAGATTGTGTTAGGTCATTAAGTTACAGTGAGTCAAAGCAAGTCAACAATTGCCCTCAAGGGCAGTGCGTTCCTTACACTTATTCTACACCAACTTAATTTGGAATAAATTTAAATAACTGTAAAGGTAAATTAAAAAACATCAGGGATTGGTTTGCTTGACAGTGGATACAGACCCAACAGAGACGCGTGATGTTATCGTTGAAGTAGGGATACAGTGTTGACATGCAACACACGCACAGCCTTTGAAAGAAAGGGGTAGGCCTACAAGCTCACTGTTCGGGAAAAACCTTACTGATGTTTCTCACTTTCTGTGCTGTATTTCCTCAACGTAACTTTATCAAAGTAAGTAGGGAGTAATGTTAATCACAGTGCGTTTTTTGCAATGAGCAAGGGCACCATTTTTGTTTAGATACAATCATTGAGCTACATTCTGATTTAAAACACGATTGTACAGCTGAGCATCCAATCCTAGGTAAAGATGCTGCTGCATTTGATACTGGTCTCCAGATGATGGATGGCTATTTGAAAATGGCATGACTGCGGATACATTTGGATATCGTGGATTATTTGATTTGTTATTGCTGTTGTAACGTTATGAGTTCAGAATACATTCTGGATCCGGTTGTTATTCCATCCATTAGTTCCATCATCAAGCCCCTAATGTAACTGAGGTGTCAAATGGACTCCGTTATGGTCGGTTAGGTTGAGAAATCCCAAACAGGTCAGAGCCTTTCGGTTTCTTCTGCTATTTGTTTTCATGAATTTATTTTATAAAACATTCAACCGATTTACATGATTTAATTAAAGTACAGTATCACTTACCTTTGTCAATGGTTTCGTTTCGGCAACCGAGAGCCAGCAGTCTTCAATGTTGACAATTTAGCTATCAGCTGGTGAAAGCAGTTATCACTTCCTGAAAGACGCGCATGCGCACTGACGATCGCATTGTCATTGTTAAATATAAAAGACAATCACCTCTCCATAAACCTCCACGATCAACTCTTAATAAATATCCATTGCATTAGTCCCACAGTAAACATATAAATACATAAATGTAAATGCAAAATATATATAAATACAAATCACATTATTCTATCATCTGAAACGCTTCGTTTTTCCCTGTGTTTTTTTCAATTCCGGACTGAAAAGGATGGCTTAAGACTAGTTTTAGCAGAACAGTTTTTAAACATGTATCAAATAAATATAAAAATTAAATATCTATTGAATAGTTGATGTATTTGTTTCTTGTCCGTTATATTGTTGCATGGACGTCCCACTCTTGTGGTCTATTTGGCATCACTGTGAAGTATAAATCAATACAAATTTAGTGAAGTGACGCATGTTTATTGATTAAAAATGTTACTTTGGCATCCGAGCCGACGTGAGGCGCAATTTTTACGGCTTGCGGACCAGGATTAATATATACTTACGAAATGCGAAAACAATTTTTTTATTATTTTGTAGAGAGTAGCCTAGTAGAAGTATGAAGATATAATCAACCTAAACCTAAACGGTAATCATGCCAGCCACAAACAGAACGAAAAATAAGTACACTGGTTTCGCTCATGACTGTGTCTCAGTATGTTTTTGTTTTAAAGATCCCATGGCATGAAAATTTCACTTTCTGAGGTTTTCTAACATTAATATGAGTCTTCCTAGCCTACCTATGTTCCCCCAGTAGCTAGAAATTTCGTTGGGTGTAAAACGAGCTCTAGGAATTCTGCTACGCCTTTGAAAAAACGAAGCTCTGACGCTTCGCTTTGGAATTTCCCCAAACTTTTTACTTTTTATAGCTGGCTTCATTGGAGATGGTTAGGTGATGGTTGAGTCACAATTGACTCAGGTCAAGAGTCAGTCTATTTGTTTTATGTTTTTTCCCATCGTCATTCTGGTTTTTCAGTGCTCCAGTTTTTTTAAATGAAATCTCAATGCAACTTCAACGGCATTGGCTTATGGTTAGGTCCAACCCTCTTGCAAAGACCTGCCGACCACCCTGTCTTCCTGATCCCCCTCCATCGACCCAGTTGTCCTTCCGCAACCCTTCCACCTCCCTCCCGTCCCCTCATGTCAATGCTGCGGCCCCTGCAGAATACTCTCTTTTCACCCCAGCACCCCCCTCCATGAGCTTGGGCCCTCCTCAATCGACCTTTGCTCAGTCTACTTCCAGTTCCCTCTCACCCCTGAGGCCAGACCCAAGACTGCATTCTGCACTAGCTGAGAGATTAGGGTCCTCCCTTTTGGCCTCTGCAATGCACCTGCAACCTTTGAGAGGCTGATGGACAGAGTACTCACTTGAATCCCCAGGCAGTGTAACGTTTACCAGAACGATATACTGACAAACGGGGGCTCCTTCGAGACAGCACTTAACTCGCTGAATCAGGTTCTGGAGAGAGTAGCTGCGTCAGGCTTGAAGCTCCATTCTAATATCGTACTCCAAATATAGCCTGTGTGTGTGTACTTTTTTGAAGTAATATTACACTTCAGTGTCTCTATTCCCATTGGCTGGCCTCTCCTGGACCTCTGTGGTCCTAAGTATGTAGGACGACACCAGGGAAGGCATGTGTGGAGGGACTGGGTATGGCCCCCATATTACCCCGGGCAGGTCCTGCTTACTGGAGGCTCCGGCAGAGGGAGAAGGATTACGGACCCTAAGTGCCTTGTCAGGGGCCAGGCTGGCTGGAGAACAACTAGTGAGTGGTCCTCAATAGACTGGGTTGAGTGGGTCTCTTCCTCCCTAGTGGGTTTAATAGCCAGAGTTTATTCTAGATCTCATACTGTGTTTTGGTTACCAAGGCATCCAAGATTTAAATTTGTGACAGTTGCTGTTGTCATCCTCTACTGTTTAATACGTTTTTGAAAGGTGTATTGGCAAAGGGAATTGCTTAGAACAGTCTTTAAACAGCGCTTTATACTGGGAGATCTATTACTCTATGCTGTAAAAGACTATCTTCCCCAGTACAAAACCTGTCTCTTTAAATGCAGGGAATGATTTCCTGTCTTTGTTCATCATGGCCTTAATTATGGGCTGATGAAATCCACTTTTCTTTTTATAGTTGCATCCGGTAAATAAAAAAATATACAGTAACATGGGTTTTCTCTCAATGACAGAGATATTAAGTGCAAAACATGCAAAACAAAGAAATAGTCTTGCCAACTATTGCCGCCAGATATCTTTTTATTTTGGTTGAAACCTCAGTTTTTTAATTCACAACAATTCATTCAAAATACATAACCAGAGCTGATGCATACCCTTCATAGAACACACCAATCAGTCACATTGGGCCAAATGTTGGCTGGTGGCTTGCTGCGTTCAGTCCAAGTCACTCTGTGATACGCCTGAAGGACTGCACGGCTGGGCTGACGGCACCCCAGTCACTGGGCTTGGAGTACTCGCCCTTCTCCATGAAGTACTGGCGCCCTCGGTAATTGGGCAGCTCGTAGAAGACCCACCAGCCGTCGAAGACCTTGCAGGAGTAGACCTCCCGCAGGCGGAGCTTGTCCTGCACCGAGGGGCAGTCCTCGATGGTCTCGTAGGCCTGGCCCCGGAAGTCTGCCTTCTCGTACAGCTGCATCTTGTACTGGGACCCGCTTGACTGGGAGCGGTGGGTGGAGCGGAGGGGTGGGAGGCGGTTTGGGTGAGAGAAAAAGGTTAAGGGATGGGATCACATCCAAACGTATAGGAATAAACATACTTTGGATTCACCTCGAAATGTGTGTGTGTCACTGCCTGTACAGTTTTCTCCAAACTCTGAAACATATTTTTCATACAACTATACAACTATTACAAACAGTGGGCAGTACCAACATACACATGCAGAAAACTATCCAGTTTGTGTTTTGGTATGAGAACTGTAACACTGGGTCAGCTGATAATAGCGTTCATCACAGAAACAGCATGTCAATAAAACGTGTTGATATCTATTGACAAAAGCCTGAGGTTACCAGTGCTATTGCCATGACCTTATTGGGATGCTGTTTCAGCACTCACAGCTTACACTTACTCTGTAATCAGTGAGGCTTTTGCTTACATCACCAAAGTGAATTACCCCTATGACAGGAACAGTTGTGCTACCTTGACTCCTGAGTTCATATGTACAGAACAGAGGAGGTTTTCATTGGATTTAGGAAAAAAGTGAAAACTGCGGTAGAGATGATACACAGCAGACCAAAGGCAGAAGCTGACTTACAAACTGGATCATCTTGCAGGAGCTAAGGCGGTCATTTAGGCCCATCCAGCGTTGATATTCTGGGTAGTCTCCCCTGGTCAGGACGTACTGGGAGCCCATGTAGTTGGGCCTCTCGTAGACCACCCAGGCCCCACTCTCCACACGCAGGGAGTTGCAGCGGCTCAGGTAGGAGTGGAAGTCCAAGGAGTCGCATTCACACTCATAGCGGCGGCCCTGGAAGTTCTTATCCTCATAGAAGACAATCTGGAAGGAGAGACTCATGGCGGTCAACATGATCATTTTCCCCAAATAGTTTGCCATTTTGTTTTTCAAAATGAGGCAAAACCTGTTGTTTTATGTATATATGATATTATTAACCACCATAGCCAAATAAAACATTGAAAATAAAAATCTATAAATAATAATTAGAGCAGTATTGTATAAAAACAAATGCCATTAAACACCTGGCGCCAAGAGACATGGCTGAGTCCTCCTTTTAATTGGGATGAAATCTCTTAATCAAATCAGGTGATACGATCTGACCTAAGGTCTAATTTGTCACTGAGTTAGTTTGGATTTGCTCAACTTGACATGAACATTAGTAAACACCCCCAGAACCATAATTATGCACTCAAAAACATTTTGCACCTTAATGCATCCATCAGTTACTCACCCTGCCCATCTTGGATGCAGTGTATAAGCTATCCTATTTGATGGTGTTGAGTGCTAGTAGTCCCCTGGAGGCTTGGTTGTTGGAGTAGCCTATCCACGGTTGCTTTTATATCCACTTCCATCTACAGCCACAGTGGTTGGCCACGGGAATGAGAGTGGGTAGTGAGGTGGACAATCGCTTTGTCATGAAAATGAGATCCAAAATTTGACTCAGTGATTCTGGTGCTATTCAGTTTTTCCAGAATGGCAAGGCAGGATTATGGTATAATGGAGAGGGGGGTTGGGGTGGGATGGCATGGGGGTCCATTGACCCGGTTTCTCTTCTGGCTGGGATCAATGCCCCCCGCCCCCCGAAACCATCCAACCTCCCTACACCAAAACACAGCCCACCTGGCTGCACCAAATGGCTGCCAAACTCCTGCCATGTGGTGCAGAACGGCATGCTGCTAGGAGTTACTTCAGTTCAAATGTAAAATGCAGTACCAAATGCATTCTCGAACTGCAAGTACAATATACTATGCTCTGCTGTTTTTAACTGCACATAAAAACACACAAGGTTTGTTAATTTTTTTTATGTATTTTATTAAAGGATTTGTAGAATATGTTATTTGAGGCTGCAGTGCAATTAAAGAGGAAAGGTCATTTTGATCACTATGCTACAGTAATAAAGGCAAAACAGTACATTTCCATTGTAATGACATAGTGACCCAGACTGGTCATAAGGAAGAAGGTGACAGCATTTTCATAAGTAACAGCATTTAGGATCCATTTTACAACATTAGCACTTCATATTTACATACTGAGAAGGTACATAAACCTAAAAACCCTATCATTCAGTATACCCTGAAGGACAATTTCCCTTAATATTTATTATAGTTCTACCGTTATGTCCTATTATACGTTTTTGAACTCTGGTAGCCATTTCAGGAGACACTTAGGAGTCATGCTTGCTTGAGGTTAAGGGTGTGAATAGGAGGAAGAAAAGTGCTACCAAAGAAGGGGTATTGTATCATATTGGTACCATAAATACTGGCAGCTATTTAGAAGTCTGCACACTCACTCATAAAATGATCAATCATTTTATGAGTGAGTGTGCTTGCAGTTAATTATCAGTTTGTAAATACAGTGTGAAGCACATTTTAATGTTGGATAGATTAATTGTTTTTTGCAATTGTTTAGAATTTCAGCACATCATACACAATAAATTATTCAATTTCTGGCTTTATTTCATCTGTTTTCAATGTTTAAAACTTAATTCCCCAAATTGTTATAGTTAATTAGCCCTTTGACAAAAAATAAACCCAATACCCAGGAGGTGTTCCAATACTGGGGGTCCTTATCAAAACAAACAAGACTATACTAAGTTAACATATTGCGTAATAACTTGAGGAAACCTGTGTCTGCTCCACTGCGTGTCTAATTCGGGCTTCATTAACATCGATAGCCCCCGGTTGGGCCTGTCCATCTGAGTCTGCTGAGGGTCCATTATAGGGGCCCTGACCAGGCTGGGTTTGGGGGGCCAGGTTGGACAGCTCCTGAATGTGGCCCTTATCTCGAAGCCAATCCAGGAAGTGCTGGGTCACCAATTCCTGGAACTGACTTTGTTGTTCTCTGGAAGTAGGGCAAACACATTACGTTACAGGAGAATCAAAGAGGAGCAAACCAAGTGTGGGAACAAGGCAACTGTCAAAAGCTTCTATACCATCAAGGGACACAGGGACATCCAATGAATGGCCTTCAGAATCAGGCACAGGGGAGGGCCCTTTAGTACGAGCTTCAGCAGAAACTGGCTTTGAATACTAGCTGTGCAGCTAGCATACTCTTTAGTATGCTCATTTGCTTCTAGGTTTCCATTGCATGAAATGTTACAAAGTTGTCTATGCATGCTGCAACTAGCTTACACGCTCTAGGATTATGCATAAAACCTTGATTGAAAAACAAGATATTCCATAGAGGGGTCATCACAGGGTGAGCAAAGTTATAGCATCACATGACTTCTGTGATGCTATAGATCTATCTATCTATAGCCATCACATGACTTCTGTGTCTGATTTATTTGGAAATGAGAGGGTAATCCTGCCACTCACTCATTGAGCTGGGAATCCGACACGATTCTCTGCATGTTCCGAATCCTCTTCTCTTTCTGAGCGAGCGCTGCCTGGTACACTGGAGGCAGCCCACCCGGCACCTCGCACGTGTCCCCCTCCATCGTGAAAGGCACCACCAGAGCGCTGAACTCTGCCGGGGGCAGGAGCCGGTAGCAGCCCGTAGAAGAGTCTGTGCTGGAAGGAGAGCTGAACGAGTGGGGTACAAGGCCGTCGACACCCAGCAGCAAGGGCTCATCCCAGAGGTTGGGCACCACGGCCAGCCCCGCGCTGCCCATGTGGTCCTCCAGGTTGGGGTAGTGCGTGTGGAAAGGCCCCAGGGTGATGCCTGTGTTCCCGGGCAGCAGCAGTGGACGGGTTGGGGTCAGTGTGTGGACGGTGCAGCGAGAAGAGGCTCCTATGGAAACGCGTCCGGCCACACACACCACCCGCACGTCCTCACAGCAGTGGATGTGGACACTGGTCTCCACGGGGCCCAAGACCAGCGTGCAGTTGCGGCACTTGTCCACACTCACTGACCTGGAGGGGTTTGTGTAACGCACACACAGACACATTTCTTTAGCAAAGCAAAAAACGTGACATAACCATGTCAATCTGTCCCCACAAGAAAATCCAGGAATGATGGAGCGATACCTTAGAGGTGATAAGAGGTATATAAAGGCGTGAGAGCATCTGTGTATTCTTATGTTGGCGCCCGTCAGCTTGTCCGAGTCTTTAGCCAGCGTCTGTTGGAAGACCTGGGACATCAGCAGCATCCCGCTACCAGCTGGAGCCATGTGGGTGTTCCTCACTATCTTGGCCCTCTTCATGGAGCCCTCCACTACAAAGGAAACATGCAAGGATTTAATGAAAAGTATGTGTGGGCAGTCTATACACAGACTTACACATAAAGCATACATGCAGTATATATCATTATTACACGGTTCGTGTAACACTACGTTCACTTGCAAGGGCCTTCCAACTTCCGCCGTTGAATTCTTTTTCGATAATTTACCGTTGGTAAGCATATAATGACCGTTTGAGGAAAGTGGATTTTTTGCCTCTGATTCCTGAATTGAAATATTGCATTTCAAATGCACAAAGAATAATGCATTTGCTTTGTTCCCAGAATTTTACTAAAGTAACAGACACTGACCAATTCTAAACTTCTTCTGAGAAAACAAATGATTGAATACAAGCCCATCATTCGACACAGACTCATTATACCTTTCTATGCACAAACGCTACACACTAGTGAGCTGTGAACTCAAGAAAAGGCTAATCCATTGAACCGTCATGTCATGGCTGCCTGTCATGTTCTACTCACCCTGTTGGGCCCAGGTGAGTTTCTTCCCCGAGTGCAGGCAGGCGGTTATGCCGAAGGGATTGACGGTGAGGTTCTGCCGGAGACAGGTGAGCAGCTGCTGCAGGGGGAAGGAGCGACTCAGCTTGGAGTAGCCCGCTTGCGCCTGCAGCGGAGCTTTGGTCAGGAGCTTGTGGACAGGATGAATAGCTTTAACAGGGTTCGCTGAGCCCTCTAGCAGGAGGCTCAAGCCCTGCACAGCTTCCAGGGACACCTGAAAAACAGACACTGCAGAATCAGCAAAAAAAATCTTAAAAGATAAAATAACAAAATAATTAATTGATCTGGATTTTATATTCCAATGCATAATAATAATCATTACCCCAAATATGAAGCCTTTTTCCTTATTCCAAGTTTGTTGTATTAAACTCAATGAACCACAAGCGGTAACATTTCTCCCACCTGACTGCCTCGTATGGCCTGGCCAGAGCTGGAGAGTTGGCCTGGTTCTACCAGCAGTTCCAGCAGGTCTCCCAGGTGACTGTACACAAAGGACAGGTGGGCATGGTCATCCCAGTTCTGCAGAAACATGGCAGGGAAGAGAAGAAACAGAGTAGAGAGAGCAATAAGAGACAGGGTAGTGATAAGATAGAAAGTGATACTACACAAAATAGTTCACTTTGGCTTGACGGGTTGCTAAATCAAGAGAATTAGGTGTAAAGTGGCAGGCTTTTTAATGACTTTGTTATTGTGATGCAAGGTAACATTGTTTGTTTTTTAACTTTAGGACAACCTTGTTGCGGGAACTGTTCTTCGACTCCCTCTCAGAGCAAGGAGAAGGAGAGCGAGTGCGGGGGCTGGGCCACTCTTCCCCAATTAGAGAGGTGCGCAGAGACACGCGGTTTAGCTGCTGGATGTAGAGGAAGAGTAGAAACTTCAAGGTGTCCACGAATAACTGAAAAGAAAGAGAGAGAGAGAGAGAGAGGACTATTCCACTGTTCCCTTTCATCTTAGCCCATCAAATTCAGATAATCTTCTACACCATATGATGGTAGTAAAAAGAATAGAACAACGTCAAATGTCAAGTAAAAGACTGCTGTTACTTACCTATCTACCAACCACCTGTATTTAAACCCAAATCCTAAATCAATCTTTACTCGCACCCACCACCTCCCAGTCCCCTTCAACAATCAAATACTCAAGGTCCTAAAGGGGGACCCAAACATAAGGATAGCATAATTCCCTTATAAGAACAATGACCTGAAGTTACATTTACCTTACTTCGCTGGTGTTCAAGCTGTTTGGAGTCCGAGCATTGGGACAGAGCCTCTGCCCATCCCAGTCTCTCCTCTGGTGGGCGGGACGTGAGGAGGTCAAAGGTCTCAAAGTAGAGCCATGCGAGGTCTTCTGTGAGCTGAAGCTTCCCACATGCGATGTGTCTCCACATAGGCCAACTTAAAATCGGGAAGCAGCCATCCCTTGTACGCACATACAGAGCCATCTTGCGAAGGTAGTGCAAGCCAAGTTTTGAAGGGGGCGCCACCTTTGAAAGAAATCATGCTTTAGATATGTCACAGATATATAGTGAAATGCCATATGCATTGTGTACAGTATAGTTACCTGCAGTGCTCCCAAAAGGAAGGGCCCCATCCGTGGCCAAATGCACACAGACCCTGACTCCATGGCTGTACAGAAAAGACCACATTTTATTTGCATATACCTTATGCAGAAATAGTCATAGTAAATTACTTGAGCATATTAACTTGAGCAAGTGAACGAAATCCTATATCTACAGAGAAGGGCTGTATATATTGCATATAAGACTAGGCTAGACTGTCAAACTTCAGAGCAATGGCAGTTACAAATATAAAAAGGTCCATGGCACAGACATGTTTCGTGGCAGTCGTATGGCGATGCGAATAGGTTCATACGTACGATACGTTACCATGACAACTGGCGAGATAGACCAGCTAGTTGGCGAATACCATTCGTTTTCAAGCAAATGTAACGTTAAGTACGATGCACTAGGCTTTCTTTCTTACACTTTACTTTCCAAATCGTGCCATTTGTTCCAGTAATAGGCTCAACAGTTTGCCGGGGAGACACCTCACTTTACAAACGTAAACAAAACAGTAAACCGGGATGGCTAGCGTTAGCTAGCTATGCTATGGAGTGTGATGGACACCTGCCTGCTTCTGACTTACTTTTAGCCACTGGGTTGCTCCCGGGAAAACGTTGTTCCATCTTGGTATGCCAACGAAGGCAATTGGGTTATTAACTTCTTCATAAGTGGAAAGAAGGACGAGAAAACTCTAGCCTGATGTTCTACATGTTTTGAGGGGGGTGTTCAATTGAGAAGGATGAGGAGGTTTCTTCTGGTTCTTCCTATTTGGCGCCCTCAGAAACATTTCAGAAGCTCCATCTGTTGCGCGCATCGCACGGGAGCGCGCCTTGTGCTATGGATGTTTAGTTCGGCTGTCCAATATGTATTCAATATTAATCTAAATAAATCATTGATTCGTGAGGTAAACTTGTGTTTTTGAAAAAGTTATAGGTTATTTTAAGGTTATATCTTATTTTAAAAGACAGATACAACCTTAGCAAATGCAGATTAATATAGTTTATATCTTTAAGAAAGGGGCTGGCCTTCTACAGCAGTGGGCGGATCTTCCCTGACAGGAGGAAGAAGCTAATAGACTGACAGCGCTACACCAGTTTTCAAAAGCCGGGTGCTGTTTTGGCCTTCTTCAAGCTTAAAAAATACCGATGGCCACGAAGGGGATGAATCTGTGTAATGTTTGCTGTCTGCTCCTGTATTTTATTACGGTGGTTTTGGCAGGGTAAGTCATTCTCTCACACAATACATACACTCTAGTAAATCGGCATAGCCAGCTGGTACACATGTTCCTTTGTGATTGGTCTAGCCGAGCACAGATCACCCTGCTGCATGTGGGAACCAGACCAGCCAGTTGTTCAGTCCTAGAAAGATTTATCTTGCGAGTACCTATTCAAGTGATTTGCAAACTAGTAAAATAGTCGGTAATCTGATGCGTTATAGTGTGATTGTGTAAATCGTAACGACTATGAAACGTTTCACATTTGCCACCATGCAGCTCGTTTCCTATTCAATGCTGTTGGTTGCTATAGCTAGCTGGTTTACTAAATCAAATAAATAATAAAAACACATGTTATAACATACTAACAGTCCTAGCGATAGAGCTGGGGAGCATGTTCCATACATTTGGTTTATTCGGCATAGCCTGCATTTGTTTATCTAATCTCTCTCGTCTTCTTTTTCGCTTGCCCCTCCTTCAGTCGAGATTTCTACAAGATCTTGGGGGTAACCAAGGCTGCTTCAATCAGGGATATCAAAAAGGCCTACAGAAAGCTGGCACTACAATTACATCCTGACAGAAACCAGGATGACCCAGAAGCTGCAGACAAATTTGCAGACTTGGGGGCTGCTTATGAGGTGGGCATACGTGTTTTTTAATAAACTATAATCTATAGTTATGTACGATTTTGCTACTTTTGAACTAGAAAGAAAATACCTATAGTTGGTAGTCATTTCAGTGTATTTTATGTTATGTTTTTAACTTGAGAACGTATCATCATCATCCCAAAGTAAGCGATCTATTTGGTTGGCGTTAGAAACCCTACACCGATCTTGATTGGTCGAACAGACCTTGTGGCTGCGCGTGATTGGTACACGCGTTACTGCTCTGGCTGTCACAAAAACACGACGTGGATCTCTGGGAGTGGCTCAGATACTAAAGCCGTGTTGCAGGTGTATTTTAGTATTCTGAATCTGACCCCAATGTCAAAGATATCGTTTTATTCTTAAGGCCGTGGCATTTATGGTTGAATTACTTTACAATATATGCACATTTCCTGTGGTTCTCTTCTTAGGTACTCTCAGATGAGGAGAAGAGAAAACAGTATGATGCGTACGGAGAGGATGGACTAAAAGAAGGACATGGTGGTTCACACAATGATATATTTTCAAGGTAAGTTGATAATGAAAAGTTCATGCTCTCATGGCAAGCTGGGAATGAATCCTCTTGGAACCCCCTCCAGCCCTTGTTACAGGTACATGTTGAGATTACAGTTTTGTATTTTAACCGACTATAATGTATTCAATAATACCACACTCGCACATCAATAAGGAAATGTTAATAAATGAGTATGTTTGCCTGGATACTACATGTTGTCTCATCTCTTCACCCTTTTAGCTTCTTTGGAGACTTTGGATTCATGTTTGGCGGCAACCGGCAACAGCAGGACAGGAATATCCCCAGAGGAAATGACATCGTTCTCGATCTAGAGGTCACGTTAGAAGAGGTGTACTCTGGGAACTTTGTTGAGGTAGATGAATGCCTTTACTATTGGGCTATACACTCGTGTCTGTATCACACTGAAAATCGCAACGCATTATTCAGTATGCGTCACATGTGTATATATATCAAACAATAACTCATTTTCCAACATGTTCTTTTTTTATATCGCTTTTTAAATAAATGTTTTGTTTATCTGCTCTATGTTTGCTACAAAGGTTGTCCGTGTCAAACCTGTAGCCAAAGAGGCACCCGGCAAGAGGAAATGCAACTGCAGACAGGAGATGAGGACAACGCAGCTCGGACCCGGACGTTTCCAGATGACCCAGGAGGTGGTCTGTGACGAGTGCCCCAACATCAAGTGGGTCAAAGCTGCTATGTTAAAAAGTCTATTGTAGATCCCTTTCATCTCTCAAATCGAGTCAAAATTTCCCACGGACCTTAATGTTTCTATTCATGTGTTCCTCAGTTGAAAGTCTATCATAAATGTGCATGTCTTTTAGTGTACAATGTGTGTAAATATACATGTGTGGTTTGACTTTGTTTGACTGATCGTAGGCTGGTCAATGAAGAGAGGACTCTTGAGGTGGAGATTGAACAAGGGGTGAGAGATGAGATGGAGTACCCTTTCATAGGGGAAGGTAACGGCCCGCTCACCAAGGCTCTGAGTCCTATGCTACCCCAACACTCAAATCTGTCCCTGTGACTTTGAGTAATGCTTACATTTGCGCTTTCAAGTTCCGATTTCATTGTCACCATAATGCACAGGTGAACCTCACATTGACGGAGAGCCCGGGGATCTACGATTCCGCATTAAAGTCCTCAAGTATGTTCTTTTACAATCCCATTTATTATCTGACGATGGCTCTGTTCGAATTGGTCCCCTGCAGCTCTAAGAAGTACACTATTTAGATCATTATCGTTTTGTAGTGTTGTCGGAAATGTCAGTGTACAAATTTGGTACCACACATAATGAATAATGGGTATTTAGTAGTGCACTGTCAAAGAAGTGTCCTACTAATGATTGTCATTGTATTCATCTTATAGAGCTGGTATGGCGTGCATACAGATGCATTATGCAATTAGGCAGTCACATGGTGACATCAAACGTATGAAGCCTTATTTATGAGATCAATATAGTATCTGCGTTCACAGTAGAGGGAATGGGAAAGGGATAACAAGTGAGCTATTCAAACACAGTCATTGTTAAGCTTTCATCTGCGAACAACATCTGTCAATTGCGGCAAAATCTCTGATGGATATATGTATGGAGGGCTTCATAGACTTGGTTTTACATTTCTCTTTAGACATGCTTTATTTGAGCGACGGGGGGATGACCTCTACACCAACGTCACCATCTCATTGGTAGAGGCACTGGTTGGCTTCGAAATGGACATCACACACTTGGATGGACACAAGGTGCGTTGTAAAAATGTCTTGAGGGAAGAATTATTTTTCTTTTCCAGTAGTAAAATGATATCCTTTCATTTTTTATAGTTCAAAAGATTATTGCTCAAAACATAAGGGACATGTAAAGACTACAGGATTGGGATAAAAACTGTTGATTTTTGTGGGTCTAGATTTCATGCGTTTTTTGTTTTGTGTTTAATTCCAGGTCCATATAGTGAGAGACAAGATAACGAAATCCGGTGCTCGCCTGTGGAAGAAAGGAGAGGGTCTGCCCAACATCGACAACATCAACCTCCGCGGCTCCCTCATCATCAGCTTTGATGTGGAGTTTCCCCAGACGCAGTTGGATGACAATCAGAAGGACGGTGAGCGGAAGCGGGAGAGAGCATGGAGTGGAGAGGGGCAGATGCAGAGAAAGAGAGAGCAAGTGATAAGGGACAGGGAAGGAGGACCACAATGATGGTTACTTTGCGTTCTAATTCTGTTTTTTTCCCTCGCCTGTCTTAGGCCTTCGGAGTATCCTTAAGCAAAGTTCGGTACAGAAGATTTACAATGGACTTCAAGGATACTAACCGACTAATGGACACAGTCTGGACTTTCTAACACAAAACACACACATACATAGATAGATACATAAATACATGCACACACTTTCACACACAATGACAACTATCATAAGTGTGCTCAATGCACCAGACCAGGGTGTATTTATTTTTGAGTTGTCTCAGGATAGCTTAAGCTGATTGATTTTTACTTATTTTTGATTTTACTTTTTTATGTTCTCCAACTTTAAAAGAGTGGCACATTGGCTGCTTACATTTTTAAATAGGATGCCATAAACCCATGTAGTGTCCATTTTGTCCGACTATTTCCCACCCAGCCCCAACACCAAATCATAATTTCTCTTTGGCTGTTATCTTTCTTTGGTGTTTTTTTTTTTTCCCTGCCACAAAAGACCATTCAATCTGACACAAACATTTTCACTATCACTATAATGGTTACGAATTTGAACTGGATGCTGAAGATGCACACCGACTGTGAAGACACGGTTCAACCCAACCTCCATTGAACCCTGCTCCACAAGACGTCACACCACTCCTCCTTCTCTTCTTCATTACTTTAAATGAATATAGGACTACCCAACAGTTGGTTTATAACGATGACCTATGTTTCGTTTTTGTAATCCCGGATCGGCTGTAAATAGGAAATAGGCAGGGGGCTATTGGTGTGTTTTGTTGCCTCTTATTTATGTTTGTGTTTTCCGTTTGGTTGTGGGGATTATTTTAGTGGAGTGCAAGCTGTCCATCCTTGTTGGGCGTCCAGGTGAAACCTGATGAGTGTTGGCCTTTAAACCGAACAAGTGGAATTCCGTCATTACAATGAATTGGTGGACTGAATCAGGGCAGGACCTCTATCTGCTTTCAGTTAGCACCTTTCACTCTCTCTGCGCTCTCATTCTCGCTCTCTCACTCTCACTCTCTTTCTCAAAACTGATCAAGCAAACCATGGTTGGCAGTTTTTTTGTGACTGAAGCATTGACAAACTTTTTACTGTGAATGAACCTAAAACATTCTAATCGTAGTTGTTTACTTTTGCCTAAAATCTTCGCTTTGCCCCACATGGAATCTGACATCACATTTTGTTGTTTAGCTAAAAATGGATATGGAAAGTCATGCTGTAGTTTCTAGCCAGTTTTACAGAGTATGTAAGGGAGGGGAAATGTACTTTTTGTCAAAATTCAGATTCTATATAAAAAAAAAAGGCTATTGTCGTAGCAAGATTACACCAGTGGATGGCGTCAGAGCTTCATTTAAAACACAACTTGACAGGATTTGCCACGACGATGGAACGGGTTTCAACAAGGGAAGCTATTTGTATAGTCTTGGACGTATTTTGCTGAAGAGGTTTTGTTATCCTTGAATAAATGGGTTTAACATTTTAAAAATCTGCTCTCTAATTTATGAGATATTGACCAGTTCTAATGCTGCAATAAAAACTAATTGTAACGTTTTCCTTTAATTGAGTTTGCGACACAAGAGAATCGTTGGTTGGGTTTGCACAATTATACACTATTTATAGATGTACAGCAGTTTAGCTCCAGATTATTTGGTGCGATATAGGTACTATATCATGGTGTCTAATTGTGTGTGTTTGTGTGGGTGGTCTCTGTCTCACACTGGGACGACTCCTGTCACACCCTGACACACGCTATGACCCAGATGGATCCACTCACACTGTCTCTAGATTACTGACAGGACTGCTCTCAGAACACTTCTGCTGTAAAAGTTGGTTTGTCACATTGTTTCTGTTTTCAATAACAGTATATTGCTTTATTTTATAATATATTTAAGTACTCTTTCATTACTGTGTCCATTTGCCATACTGTGTGTGTGTGTGTGTGTGGGGGGGGGGGGGGGGGGGGGAGCAGACAGGGTGTGTGGGCGGCAGTCTCTCAGGGACTCTCTGTGTTTGGGTGCTGCAGGCAGTGGACGTCCACAGGAATCTACTGGGCCACAGATACTCTCTGGTGTGGTGCAGCGTCTGCTCATCTGCCCACAGCAAGGGGTTCGTCCTTTGGTCTGTCTGTCTGCGTGTGTATTAGCTGAGCGTGTGTAATAACCCAGTATTATCCTTAAAGTCGTGTATATCCGATCTCTCCCACACGTGTGTGTGTCTTGTGTGTGTGTGTGTGTGTGTGTGGATCTGTGTTGTGCATGGGTGTCTGTTAAGTCCGTGTGTGTGTGTGTGTGTCGAATGAACTCCCACAGTGATAGTGGAAGGCTGTGGTGGAGGGAGTTTCCTCTGTGGGCCCACCACACATCCCAGAGTTATTATCAGCCTGGAGTGGCTCCAATGGGAGAGATGGGGAGAATGACTGACAAGAGCGAGAGAGAACGAGAGAGGGCTCTTTAACCTTGATAAGACCGGTGGGACTTGGCTCATAACCATAGCACACACACACGCACACACACACACACACGCACACACACACGCGCATGCACAAGGGGGCGAAAAAAACCTTAATGGGAGGTGTAGCGCGTAGTTCACACATGTCAAATCTCATTGAAGTCGTGCACTTGTTGATGACTAAATACCGCGATGGCGTATTATTAAGTCTGAGGCGGCTCAGGCGTGGCCTCCCCAGTCAGATGTGGTGTCAGACGACGGCTACGGCAGTAATGATAGCATGGAGTCTGTAGGCACCAATCACATGAGGGCAGTACTGCCTCTCTGAAGACATCCTTTATTAAATCCCTTTTGTATTACCCTCAATCCCCCCTCCGCCAAAAGGTGTTTGCTGTGTATGCATGCCCATGTCTGTGTGTGTGTGTGTGTGTGTGTGTGTGTGTGTGTGTGTGTGTGTGTGTGTGTGTGTGTGTGTGTGTGTGTGTGTGTGTGTTTGTGTGTGGGGGGGGGTACATATGCATGTACATGTGCATCAGCATATGAGTTGTTGATGCAGATAAGTACAGGGATCACACTTGACCCTGAGTGTAATGGCTCGTAAGTGTAGCTGCAGGGTTAAGAGAGGCACAAGCTAGAGGAGGGCTAATTGAGCAATCTGCCTCTGCTTCTCTCTCTCTCTCTCTCTCTCTCTCTCTCTCTCTCTCTCTCTCTCTCTCTCTCTCTCTCTCTCTCTGACTCTCTCTCAATCTGGCTCCCCTTGCTCGCTCTCTCTTTCTCTAGCTGTGTGTGTGCGTGCGTGTGCACGAGCATGTGTGTGTGTGTGTGTGTGTGTGTGTGTGTGTGTGTGTGTGTGTGTGTGTGTGTGTGTGTGTGTGTGTGTGTGTGTGTGTGTGTGTGTGTGTGTGTGTGGCGGCGGCGGCGGCGCCAGTGGGTGTTTTGACCTGCTCTGACATGGCAGTGTGCTCTGTTAATGGTGCCTGACCTGTCGGGAGCAAGGCTATGTTGAGCAGAGCTCTGGAACCAAATACACCCGCAGCTTCACTCAGGGAAGAACACACACTCTGCAAAAGACTCAACCCCAACAAAAAAGCCACCCCAACATTTCTCAGGTTTGCATGGTTTGTTTTTGTAATAATGTCATAAAAAAATTGAAGTTTCTCTTTAACTCTTTTGTCACTTTCAAACTATTTGAATTAAAAACAAGACTACAACTACACAAATATTTCCCATTGAACATTGAATCCAATGATCACTGACAAAATAGAGATTATTAAAAAAAGTATTAATATTAAACAAAATAAATGCTGCATTGGTCCATTGATGTGAGTACTGTAAAAGTGCCGGTTCAACAAGGTTAAGAAGCCCGAATTCCCCTGCTTGACCTCAAGGCTTGCTGCCAATGGCAACAAGGATGAGTTCAACGCGCAGCGAAACGTAATCTCATGGTTTTGTATGTGTGTGTGTGTGTGTGTGTGTGTGTGTGTGTGCGTGTGTGTGTGAATGTGTGGGATCATCAACGTTCTGTGACACCAGTTTATGCCATGACTGGGGAAGACAGCACACAGGAGGGGTTTGAAGGGGAGAGAGAGACAGAGTAGAAAAAATAGGACTTTATCCAAAATAAGAAATGTTGACGGACAAAGCCTGCAATCTGCGGTATCTGGGCATAAACAAACAAAGGGCAGCTTTTGAAAAGAATAATACATGTCAGCCGTGTCCTTCTCCTGCCACAACTTTGAACACCGCTGGGGACGGCCATTGCGCCGCTGTGTATGTCGTGTTGCTATATTAAAGACAGTCACCTCAAAGGGAAAAGCCTCAACTATTCAACAATTGAATGGTGGGGCTATCATTATGGGTAGCGCGGGCAGGAGAAAAAAAAAGCGGCTTTAGGATTCTTTTTCCTCAGCAACTTCAAGCCCTCCTGTTAGCTAGGACGAGCTGCTGTTTATCCCAATGCCTTTCTGGGGCCTAAACATAGTCAACTGTCATTATGGATATCACCCCCCACTCCTCCTCCTCCTCCAACAACACACATACACAAACGCCTCTCTCTCTCTCTCTCTCTCTCTCTCTCTCTCTCTCTCTCCCTCTCTCCCTCTCTCTCCCTCTCTCTCTCTCTCTCTCTCTCTCTCTCTCTCTCTCTCTCTCTCTCTCTCTCTCTCTCTCTCTCTCACCCTCTCTCTCTCTCTCTCTCTCTCTCTCTCTCTCTCTCTCTCTCTCTCTCTCTCTCTCTCTCCCTCTCTTTGCCACTTCCCCTTAGTCTGTGTTCCTCTCTCTATATCGGCCCCTGTCTCTCATCAACTTTCATCCACTTTAATGTTTCTATTAATTTATTTTATTTTGCCATCTAATGACCCGTGTCGTGAAGTTATTTGAAGAAGATGGGGTGTTAGGGGGTTTTTCCTGGTCTGCCACATCCTGGGGTAGAGAGAGAGAGAGAATTGGTGGCTGAGCCGGTACAGGACAAACACTGTTTGAAGACCACCTATATGGATGAAAGCCCGCCGTCTATAGACAACATAGCATGAGCGGTATAATGCGTAGGGTTAGGGTTAGGGTTAGGGTTAGTAACCCATCTCAACTTGTAGAGCACCGCATTTACAGTTGCGTTGAGTAAGAACATACCCACGGGCGGGAAATGGCCAGATTCAAGACTCTATACTGTACACGCTGTGTAGTAGGTTTCACAAAAGGATTTTTCATTCTGGCCCCCCTCTGCTCTTTAACCATCAGCGCCTGGGACCTGGGATGCTTGCCGGAAACCGCTTCCCGGCAAGAGCCTGACCGCGTCCAAACTCCTGTGAGTAGAAGCCATATTAGATCCCTCACAGAGAGAGAGAGAGAGGGCTGTTAAAAGAGAGAGAGAGGAACCTGTATGCATAGTTTATGAAATGATGTAAATATGTATTAGCTTTTGGAGGGGATGCATGTGGTGGGGAGCAGGCGGGGGGCGGGGAGCAGGCGGGGGGCGGGGGGGGGGTGGCAGGGGTGGTGAAAGCGGCCTTTGTTTTTCAGCATAGAGCCCTCTGCTGGAACCAGCTCCGACGCGCCCCCCCACCCCGCCCAGCGTCCCCCCCCCCCCCAACCCCCCTCCAGCACCCCCTAGCTCCCAGGCCCCGGGGTTGCCCGGGCCCTGTGGTGGCGGATCACAGTTAATAACTGTGCGGTGGGCTGTCAGAGGCACTTAACCCTGAGGCTGGGCAGGCAGGGGCGAGGCCGAGTCCCCCGCAAAACAGGGCCTCCTGCTCTCCTCTGCCCTCCTCCGCCCGGACAGGAGGACTCACAGACAGGAGGACTCACAGACAGGAGGACTCACAGACAGGAGGACTCACAGACAGGAGGACTCACAGACAGGAGGACTCACAGACAGGAGGACTCACAGACAGGAGGACTCACAGACAGGAGAGGAAGGCGGGAGAGGAAGAGGGAAGGAACCGAGGAAAGACAGAGGGCGGAAAGAGGATAGGTCGGTTTACCAAACAGGATTACGGGGTCAAGACTCAGGGATGTGGATCTTGACAGGCGGTCAGGAGAGCGTATCGGGGAACTTAAACAACCAGACAATTACGCGTCTACAGTACGGAGAAAACAAACTATGATGCACGGCGAAGGCATTCTTCCGCCTGACCAGGCTGAGGTGTTTAGAGGACGAGGTTAAGGAGGTGCACGCTGAGGAGGAGGGGGGGGGCTATCTGACTCAATCAGTGTTGCGGGGGGGGGGGGAGACAGGTATGGGCGGTCACTGCACTCCCCCTTCCTCCCCCCTCCTCCTCCCACCCCGTCTCACTCCCCACAGAACTGTCTGGGGTTGTTTATCCTGTTATAATATAACCCACCCGCCCGTCACACCCTCCACTGGAGCACGTCTAATGGTCCCGCGTACGCGAGGGCGTGGCTCAACGTCGCAGCATCGAACCATCGGCTCCTCAACCTCAACTGACCCTTAACAAGAGCACCTGGATGGCCTAATTAATCCTTATCTAGTCCCAAACCCATAAAGGCTATGCTCTTAAACCCAGCGCTGCGTAAAACCCAGTCCACCTATGGAGGCGGGCCGCAGGACCTTGTGTGTGTGTGTGTGTGTGTGTGTGTGTGTGTGTGTGTGTGTGTGTGTGTGTGTGTGTGTGTGTGTGTGTGCGTGTGTGTGTGTGTGTGTGTGTGTGCGTGTGTGTGTGTGTGTATGTGTGTGTGTGTGTCCGGGGGTGGTGGGGTGGGTCTGTGAAAGTGCGTTTTTATGCCCGCTCCAAACAATGGCAGTGGATGCGACGCCTTGTCTGCGAGTGAACTCCAAAGTCCAGCTCATCCCTGCTGACTAGATTAGATAACCCGGCTTTAAAGGCAAGCAGGGGTGTTTACTCAGCGAATCCTTGCCACCCTAATAGCATCTGATCTAATAGCAGATTGCAGGCTGCTTGTTTACCGTGGAGATCTGAAGAGTGCCATGGCAATGGCCAAACACGACGGGGGAAAACAAAGCGTTACTAGCTTTTAGGACGGGGATTAACGGGGCATTTGTCTTTCCATTGCTCGTGTCCATCAATACGTCTGATACGCAGAGCGCAATTAGGGCATGCTCTTTAATTTTTGACGACAAAAAATCACATTACTTTCATTTGCATTACATTCAATGATTTTTATAGGTAAAAGGCAAATA
>NC_082401.1:23152883-23155383 GCF_031168955.1 Gadus macrocephalus
CTCTTTCTTCGTTCGCAACGCATTTCTTCATCATCGTTTCTTCTATTTGTCTTTAACTTATGCTCCAATAACTCATGCTCCAATCTTTCATTCTGATTTTTCGGATGCAACGGAATATATGATGCTTCATTTGAGCAACATTCAAGATGATCGCGATGAGTTCTGCCCATTCTACCTCCGTTTTGTCTATTGGCCAAATCAAAACAAACTACAGTGACAGCGGCCACACATATCCTGCCTCTTGTAAACTTAGACCTTACATCATATCCCGCCCCTTGCAAGCCCAACCCCCTAAACCCCATTGATTCTACTGATGTCTAAACAACATCGATGTCTGCATATAAAGCATCAAGTGTGCTTGACCGTCAGGGTCGAATCTCCTGATGTACAAATGCGGCAGAAATGTGTGAAAGCGGCTTATAAGTAGAAAAGTTATTATGCTGCTTCATAGCATAAGGAGGTAATTATTATGCTTGCTTCATTACGTAATAGGTGAACCAAATCGTATATGTTGTACAATTATTGGCAAAATGTTATTATTTTATGCGCTAAGAAATTTGTGACATTATTGACTGGGGTTTCCACATTATTGCTATGGGTTTAATTGCAACCAGAGGTTGGGTGTGCAATGCGCACACGGAACTCTAGTTAAATAAATAGTCTCCCAGCACTTCCTTTTTTGGTACAATGAAAGGTGAGTATTTTGCATAACCGTTAATGTTCTTTCATGACCAGCAGAAGTCAGAGACTTCTGCTGAGACTCAAGCATTCTCCCTACAAAAAGCAAATCACCATGATGTTTGAGAAATAAACATATTCAATAATTGAAATGATCTTCATGAACATTAATTATTTTAAGACAGAGGCCATTAATGGAATAATGCAGGTTAAAACAAATAGTTTTACAACGTCAAACATTAATTTCCTGAAACATCTATTTTCATTATTGTTTTATCTTTCTTTATGTTCTATTTTTGAAATATGTTGAATATTGTGCTATTTATTATCATTTGCAATCTGTTATGTCAGGCTTCCCGCAAACTTCTCGAGTGTGTTTTTCTCCTATGTTACCCAGAATGCCTTTCACTACCACCTCTCAACATCAGAGGAAAGGCAACATTCTTCAAAACGTACATCAATAAATTTAATAAATGAATAGCAATATGTGTAACAGGCTTCAATACAAATTGTGAAGCTAGCTAAAAAAAGAGAGTGACCTATGATACAATATGCTCCATGGCCGATCAACTTTGCCCATTTCTTCGTGACAACGCCCGCGTGTGATTAGAGAGCATGTCGGCCGGCTGGGAGAGCTAGCTCGGCAGTGCTAGCGTTAGTCCTGGCTGAGCTCACTGTGGCAAACCTCTAGCCCAGCCAGAGGTGCATTGTAGGACCCTTTTATGGCAGTTTTTTATTCCTAGATTTTGATTCTGTACCCCTTGCCTTAGGGGACAACCGCAAAGTCCCAAACAAAGAAATAAACCTTTGATATAGTTTGTCGCCAATACTTTGGTGAACATTTCGGTATGCAGCTATCACTGAGGCTAGTAAGTTTATGTTCAATGAAAAATGGGATATTCAATGATTTGCTGTCCAATGTCGAAACCTAGCTGTTTCCGCCATTTCTGGGCTCCCTTCTGCCAGAAAGAACCAAATTGGACAGGTTACCAGTGACTACCAGGCTGTTTCCTCTTAGAACAACGCCATGCCTTGGCAGCTGTACAGAGATCATGGCCATGCCCCAAGTTGGCAAAGCCAAAGTCAATTCTGGACTTGCAGGCCTGGCAAAAATATGTATGTCCTCTTAATAAAAGAAGAGATTTCTTGAACATTGCAAAATTAGAATATGTAGTCATTCTGAGACAGAACCCTTGTTGTTATATGGGAATTCAACTAATATCGTATACTTGTGGTTGATTCTTCAGCCATTTGAAGACATACTCTCCTATTAAAACCAATTGTAGCCGCTAAAGCCATGTGTCTGTCTGACATAGCAGCGTCTACAGACATCGAGTTTAGCCACGGCAAAGCAAAGTACTACACAAAACAATAAATAATAGGACCATTAAGTCCTAGGCCATATTATATCTTCAATAGACATGATGCACAGAAAGACAGAACAGCAAACACACACACACACACACACACACACACACACACACACACACACACACACACACACACACACACACACACACACACACACACACACGTGCACACACAACACAGCGGGGATTGATGAGGTGCTGTTCGCATGAGGTCTATGTAGATGGTCCTGGAAGAACAGAAGAGCAGATCACTGGGCTTGGAATCAGACCCAACACATTCCCGCTCGCCTCCGTGCTTCTTAACTGGCTGCAATCAGTGGACAGGAAAAGGTCTGGCCACTGAAAATGTAATCACGGGATTAGCCGTGTGATACATCAACCCAACATACGTCCATTAAGTCCAGATTATGGATGCAGCACTCGTTCATGTAAGCGTTGTGCATGGCGGATAA
>NC_082401.1:23160383-23175383 GCF_031168955.1 Gadus macrocephalus
GTTTACATATCGACCAGCAACGAAGTTGGAGTAGCCTACCCAAATAATGAATTGTAATACACCAACATTGTCAACTGTCATACATAGCTAACCATAACCCTGTCATACATAGCTAAACAAGCAAATGAAAATGAAATACCTACCAACGCAACTGAAATGTTAATATTAGACAATTAACAATATTATGAAAATTACGTAGGTCTCCCATAATCATTCAGGTAATCAATACGTCCGTGCCTGTTACAGCTATTTCAATGATATGTGTGTTATATATCCGTGTTCAACGCCATTCATGTTAAGTAAAAGGACAAATCTCAGACTTTGGAAGTTAATGGAGTTAATGGAAGTTAATTCGGAATTTGATTTAATTCGGAAGTTAATGGAGCCGTGCACTTCAAAATAGGTCCATAGCAAGGAGCCGTTTGTTTCAGTACGACTCCTTTCAGCTGCCCACCCAACATAAACTGCTAATAAAACGCTTGAGGAGGCGTTTTGAAAAGAAAAAACTTACATTTTTTTAGAACAGGGTAGAAATATAATTATGAGCCTTTGATTGATATCCAGACATTTTTTGCGGAGACACAATCCTGTTCCCCACTTGTATTGGAGTGGACGGCGATATCTACTTCTGGGCCACATGAAATGACGGACCCCCGTCCACAGCCAGCTTAAACAGCTGCAATACCAGGCTTGGCCTCTGAGCACTGGTGGATTGCGGAAGTATGCGCCTATCCTGGGGGCCTGGACAAAAAGCCAACGGATTTTGGATTATTATAAATTGAAACAATTTATTCAATAAATATTTGTGAGATGTCATTACTCATTTGTGAGATGAGTTTGCTTCCTATTTATGTCGAGTATACACCCCTACTGTCCACAAGCATCCCCCCCATATGGATTTGGAGAATTGTTGCCACGTCCCAGTGGTGGAGGCATCATATATATGAAAGAGGGCATTCAATTATACTATAATGATCAATTAGGAGGCCGAAGCCCTAAAGGAAGTGATGCAATAGGTGACTGAGGGTCAACATTTGAGAACCCCTTTTATCAAAGGGGGTCTCAAAGGACTCATACGCTTCAACAGCGGCAGCACCAGAAGTGTTGAGACGAAAGATGATAGACATTTATAGAATATTCCCATGATTCTTTGCACGACCTGCAGGTTGGAGAGACTGAAATAACCCCCAAAATGAGTAATAATGTAAAAGCAGCCAAATCCCACAAATTGCTTGAACTATTTATTTCATTCCATTGTTTCGTTGATATGCATTATTGAAAAGTTTCAAGCATATGGATTTAATGCAATATCCACAAACAGTTCAAAATGGTACCATGAAATGTCTTGTTTATTGTATTAACCAGTTCATTTTTGTGAAAGTCACCAAAAGTTGAAAAAAGTTAAACGCAAGGTCACAGGCTAACAGTGGAGCTGTGTTCGGAACCAGCAGCCAAGAGCTTCCATGGAAACTTTCTACCCACGTTAAATAGATTTAGTTGGCAGTTCCTTTTCTGCCCATTCTTTTTTAAACTTGTGGAAGCACTTTGCAGTACTGGGAGACACCATTTCTAACGGCAATGGAGCTAGATTCTAAAAATATCAAAAGATGCCCAAAGCAAATACCTTTAACCCATAGTTGTGTTTTATCAAATTAAAAAATAGAGTTTCATTGACCACAAATTGAGCAGAAATATTTTGCATACAAATCTTTAAATAGTTTAACCACATTAAGAAAAATACATTTGTTAATTTTTTTTATTAGTGAAGCCACAAGTTTTGCACATTATCCAAACAGAATACCTGAAATGTTGATATTTCAGCCCTTTCGGGTTAAAACAAGAGAAAAGGACAACCTAACAAGAGTGAAAAGTTTGGGTTAGGTGACCTATAGTTCAAAGATGTCCCTGGTCAGGTAGACTAAATAAAAGTGTATTCCCAATTGCTCCAGGACATTCGTGTAATTTACTTGTGAGCTCTCCCTCAAGCCTAGAGAGACATCAGTGTTGAACCACCAACTGAAAGAGGGTATTTGCCATTAGTATGAGTGACAACATTTCATGGCTATTAATTTAGTTCATTATATTTAGCCGATTTGAATAGACTTTTCTAGCAGGTGAGGCTGTCAAAGAACTAAATATGGAGCAACTACAAAAAGTAAATTTGCAGCATGACCAAATTATACAAAAAGTATAGGAACTGTTCTAGCAGATATGTTTTAGAAGTCTCTTTTGATAGGCAGGGAATAACTGTCTTTGTCACCCTGTAGTCATGCCATCAAATCTGTTGGGCAAAGTAAAGCTACTGATTAATCCAGTAGACTCACCCGTCAAGTCCCCCTAGTTAGAAAATGGAAGAAACCCAGTTAGTCATGTTAATTATTCTGTTGTTACAAATGAAGACTAATACTTTCCACATATTGCGATCCAAGTTACTTGCTGCAGTCTGGGATTTTATAGTTCTATATGAATAGATTCAATTTACTAAACTATTAATCATGCTTCAAAAGAATTAACCTTTCTTGGATGGCAGATCTACCACAAGCCTCCATTGCCACAACCTCCAGATGGCTTACGACCTACGGCAACTCCTCGACTACTGCAAGCCAACAAATTGGCTCTTGCACACCAGACACGCATTTTGCTTTATTTTAGGTTTTCAAGCATCTTAAAATACCCAAATCATCGCTCCAATACACAAGTCAGCTAATGGCCTACAAGGAAATGCTGAAGCTAGTGTTAGTGATGGCGATAGAAATGGACAAGCTTGCGTGTACAAATATGCAACTAGAATTGCAAGGTTCACAGCCCAGTTGCATAAGTGGTCCCAACCGTTGGATTGTAAGCAAGGGTAAAAAAAATAAAATAAAAACTTCCCACAAACTAGTCAACATGGTCAATTGAAAGCCTGTACAAAACGACCCTGGAATAGTCAAATGCAGCTTTACTGCGGATGAATTAAGCCAAATTGCATAAACATCCAATGGTAAACAGTATACAAATGCAATCAAGATGGCTCTGGAAGCCACTACAGCCCACGCAGCAGATTACTGCGTGGACCGTGGTGGCTTCCAGATCAACCTTTCGGTGGACCATTCATACACATGTATTCAGAGGATGTTTTGAAGACACTGGAGTCCCATGGCACTAGATTCCTTTGAAGACTAAGTTGGTATGGGGGGGCCCAAAGGGGGCCCCCCCATAGATCTTGTCAGTCATCTAACACCTGTTAAGAAAAACACACACACATCACAAGATACAAATCAGCAAAGCTAGGTTAACAAACAGCGGCGACATGCATGTCAAGGTGCAAAGAGCAGGGATACTGATGGCTGGTGTCTGAGGAGACAGCCCAAAAACTTCAACAATTAATAAAGGAAAATAACTTTTACTCACTGCGGTGGTCTGTTTCGAAGTGCCATGTTGGTAGCAATATTTGTCTGGGCTGTTCAGTCAAATGCCCACAAAAACAAACACGCAACAACGCATACTTTCAGTTTGTATAAAGTGACAATAGTGATCTGCAATCTAGATCGAAAACTTTCAACGCTCACTAAACTCAACCTCGATTGACACAGGCCAATGCGAAAAGTAAGCCAAACCCATTGTGTTCACCTTATAAAGGGGTGCGTGACAGGTGATCTCAATTAAGAGCTAATCAGAAAGAACACACTGATCTGCCATGAGTGAGACGTTCAAAACGAGGACGAGGATTTAACGGAATTGTTACCATTCAAATTCAAATTTCTTTATTATTGGATAGGGTATGATATCAATGATTTGGGCTTTGAGTAGACCTATATTTCTTAAATATATTTCTTAAATTTTGAATATGAAATCTATAATCTCAGCCTCTCTATAATTTGCCCAACACATATTTTATTGTTCAAATAAAATCCCATCCTTATTTTGCCATTCATATTGAATCTTTACTTTCTTTCATTGTACAACACAATCATCTAATAATTATTCATAACGCTCTTCCATCTCCTTGGCTGCATTAAAGGGACACTGTGTAAAAATGACTCCCATCTAGTGGTACAATTGTATATTGCATTCAAACTAATAGTGCTCGCTTGTCCAAAAACTACGGTGGGCAGTATGTGCCAAGAAGCTGTGACATGACACCTACTAGGCTACCTCATCGAGTCATTCGAGTGATGATGAGGTTCGTGGACAACTGGACAAATTAGATGGACAAATCAGATCAGGTTTATTGACCAAGCATTCTTACAGACAACGAACTTGACTCCAGCAGTTGTGGACTTTCCAACATGACAAATAACTATACAGATGATAAATAACAGTAGGTCATTTAATGTCAGATTACATAAAATGTCATAACATAAAAGTTGACATAGCCTTTGGTAGTCTTGGAGTTACCGATAATCAAAACAATAATTCCCATAATGCGTGCGGCTGAGCACGCATCCTAATCAACGCATTGTAACCCGTTGATTTCAACAATGTAACAGTATTCTAAATACCAACAATTTACATTGTAACTAACGGAATCAAATCAAAATCAAATCAAATCAAATCAAATCAAATCAAATTTATTGTCATTTTGTTGATTGAACAACAAAACGAGAAGGCGTTTCTCACGGATCAAGATCAACATACATTTCAAACAAACAAACAAACAAACGTCCCAATGATGAATAAATAAATAAATAATAAATAAAGTCCAGTGAGAAGATCTGGGACGCTGGTGCATTGAGCATCCTGACAGCTTGAGGTAGGAAGCTGTTCCGCAGCCTGGTGGTGGAGCATCTTAAGCTGCGATAGCGTTTCTTGGAGGGTAGGAGCTGAAAGAAGCTGTTCAGTTTGTTTACGTCCACCCCGTCTCTGCTGCTTCCTCCTCCGGGCAGTTGCGGGCACGGTGTCACAGTGTCCGTTAGTATCCTGTGTTTGCGTAGTATGTCCAGATGCCAGCGAATGCCAGCGATGTTACTCGCTCTCAATGTCCTAATGTTTAATATTGTTTCCCTGTCATAAACTACGTTCGTCGTAGGACGTCTCACACTCAAACATTCAATCTCAATCTCACAGATCTCAAGAGGGGCCGCTGCGACTGTGCGAGCCGCCAGTTAGTCGCCCTGGCAACGAGTTTACTTCCTCGTCTCCTATCCTGTTCCTAATTCCTCCTCTCGATCTTCTTTTCCTCCGTATTGTCTTCTTTATCAGAGTTGTTGGTATGAAATCCAGTTGTTCGGGTGATAAATCAACTGTCTCGCAAGCGAGTTGAAGCTCCAGAAGGTCCGCTCTAGCCTAAGTGCGTCTCGGTGGATTTGGATACGTGGTGACCACAGCAGAGAATAAACCTCCATAACTTGATGAAGAATGGCTTTTGAATTCCTCCAACGCATTTGACAGTATCCATAAGTCATAAGAATATTGTCACGATTTAAACTCGACAAAAATGTGAAAAAGTAAATTAAATATGTAATAAAGTAGCCTTTCAATGACGAGTCGCTCAAACATAGCGCCCCGCATCTCGTTGCCATGAAAAACCATGTTATACATGCTTTGCTTACACATCGTCGTCATTTCTTTCGATGATTCCTTCTCCTGTGGCGTGGCATAACTATGGTCTTTCAAAAAAATGCGGTGCATGTTCAAATTTGCCGGTAAAACTCGTCTCGCTAAACTAAGCTCTGTTCCACCGTCACGCTGGCTCAGAGTGAAAACGCGTTTGCAATTCCTGTACGACGTAGTGCTTTTTGACCCTCTCGGCAGCTCATAGACCGGAAGAAAATGGAAGCCTCCATGAAGCTTACCCGTCCTATGTAACCATATTGATATTTATATTAATTATTCTTCGCTCAGGAGGATAAGTGAGATTTTTGGCAGAGATAATTTTACACCAATGAGGACTTATTTATGAATGAATATGTTGATTTGAGGTAATAAATTACTCAAAATATTACATAGTGTCCCTTTAAGACGAGGCTCGGGTCAGAGCAAAGATCGGGATCCACACATGATAAGGGATAAAGTTATTTATTAGAATAAAGTAAGTATCATGAAATCTGTAAAGGGATTAGTGTAGCGTATGGAAGATTAGAAAATGTGCGATTATATGGTTTGGACAGAAAACCAGTACCAAAATCACAAGGACCGACCGAGCCAGAACGGAGGAAACTTACCCAGACAGACAAAACAAATACTGGGAACAACAAACCATCTTTACCATGTTGGAAATACCCAAACAAAATGCAACAAACCAAACCTGAACAGCAAACCAACATATGTGACCAACCAACTGAACTACTGACCAAACACACAATTCTTTCGACTAGCCTATGTATATGGGCAGTGGAAAGTGTGCTGTGGGGATGTTGAATAGTGTTAACATAAAACAAAACATGGAACCAATCCAAAGGTCCAAAACCTTAAGGAACCACCCTAAACAGAACCCAAGCCCACCTGCCTCTGTGGAAAGAGAGAGAGACTGGCTACAGCCTGCGTGGCAGACCTGCACAGGTGCACCTCATCAGCTGACAAGCCTCTCAGCCCCGCCCACTGGCTACCTGTAGCAGGTAGGCAAACACAGAGGACCCAGCAGACGAAGGAGAGAGAGAGCAGTCACAGCTGTCACATCTGTTGCCTGAAGATTCTTTGTTTGTCTCCAACAAAACCTTCCAAACAGATGAATCATTGGCTCATCCCAGAAGTGTCAAATTACTTTTGTGTGTCAAAACGGGCAGGGTGGTCGTGGACTCCTGAAAAATACTATGGTTGTTTTGTATGTAGAATAAAATGCCATTGTACATTTAAAAAAAAAAGGGAAGACTTTCACAATGCAGGATTCTGGGAATGCAGTGATGGAATCCCGATAACACCTGTTCCCTAATAAATGGGCTCAAGATTCTAAGTCTGCCTGCAAGAGGTTGTGTGTGTGTGTGTGTGTGTGTGTGTGTGTGTGGTTGCAACCCGGTATCACACGATTGCGTGCTCCTGCGCACGAACGTTAATCTATTGAAGCGTGTTCCAGAGCACGATAGTCCGACTTTTTGCGTGTTACACAGAACGAAATGTAAACCAATGCATTCTGAATGGGAGTGTTCTAAGACAATTAAATCTGTACGGAGCTCCATAAGGGACATTAGGGAGAACGCTCCCGGACAGAACCTTAGTTTGGAAGTCATGCTTAGTGACACGACAAATAGCCTACTTCCAATTGAAATACAAAATTTAGAAAATAGGCCTACGTGTCCCCGATCACGTTTCAATAGATTAAATAACGTGACAGTGTCACGTATTTCCGTGAGACCATACCCGTACTTCCATGAGTATACTTAAAGGAAGTATACTATCCGCACTATCTACTACGTTATTTTTTCAGATGTGAGTGCTGTTCCAAATCGAGTACTCCGTGGTGCACTAACCGGAAATTACGATCACGACTGCCGCGGTGGCTCCTCCCCCGCAATAAACATCCCGCTTTGAACGGTGAACTCTTTACGCCTAGCAGCTATAAAAACTATAAAAACTACAAAATGACTCTATTAATGCAGGCTATGTGGAAAATGCGCCGACTTTGGCTCAGCCTGGCTCCGCCTCTTCCGCTACGTAGCTAAGATGGCTGCCGTTGAGTACGGGGAGTGTCCATGGACATAATAAAGGATGGACCACAGACTGGAAAATGGCCGCCCATTCATTCCTATACAAACTGCTCAGTGGCGCAGGGTAACATACAGGAGCGATTTGCTTCCGCGTTATGGCAATAGGGTCCGACTGCGTCCTGCGTCCTCCTGCCAAGACACGCCCCGTGTTCAAAGACACGCCCCTCGTGTGAAATACACGCCCCTCGTGTGAAATACACGCCTATACAACGACTGACCAATCTCAGCGTGATGACGTAATACGTAATTTTCCAACGTAGCACAGAGACGGGTAAAAAATAGCGATTCCCCCGTCCTTCCTTACTCTGATGTTGGAGTTTATTTGTAAGCAACTTTATTGCCTATACAACGACTGACCAATCTCAGCGTGATGACGTAATACGTAATTTTCCAACGTAGCACAGAGACGGGTAAAAAATAGCGATTCCCCCGTCCTTCCTTACTCTGATGTTGGAGTTTATTTGTAAGCAACTTTATTGGAGCTCCAGCAGTTGTCTTGTTGAGCAACAACATCGTTAACTCTTCTGTTACGAAGCTGTTCCGTTTTTGTCAAAACCTACAAAACGTAGTTATCTTTGCCATACAGCTACACAGCCTGCCACACCATAGGTACACAAAATGGGGTTTCAATATTTCAGTTAACTTCTGTAAGTCCAGATATTGCCTGGTGTTTGTAGGCTACGGGAGGGAGTCAATTTACTGTAACAGTGGAGTTAAAAAGTTAGTGTAATATTTTGCTCATGGGCGGTGTCATTTAAATTCTGGCTCTTAATATTCACAAAAATATTGATTGGAATTTACTCTGCATTTACTGATAACTGTGATGTCAAATGCATATACTTGGCTTTACAGAGGTACAAAGTAAAGTTACTTAAAGGATACAAGCCTTAGAATTGTACATTTTCGCCCCTATTCCACTTGTATTGTTTACAGACAATACTTATGCATACGATAGGGAATTCTTAGTAAGGGAAACATCACTCAGGCCATAAGGGTAGGCTACATTTTTTTATTATAGAGAAAGGGAAGGTCATTACACAAAGCATTTAAAGTAAATAAAAAAGTAAATACAAAATATGTGCAATAACATTAAGGGATAAAATTATTATTAGAGAAGAGATCCGCAAATGTCAAATAGAATAGATTATGGCTCTGCACGAGGCTATGTGTGATGACGCCAGACGCCGTCGTGAATCAGACCAATCAGGGCCGACTAAATACACGCCCTCCTTACAAGACACGCCTCCTCAAAATACACGCCCCCGTCTTGCAGGACGCAGTCGGACCCTACCAGAGAATGTGTGTGAGAATGTGAGGAGAACTGGCACTCGCGGGTTAGTTCCGGTTTTCTGGACTGGTTGCAGTAATAATCTTTGACCACGCGGGGCGCTCGTAGGCGAGTCCAGAATGAATGGGAGCCAACGGGGTTTTATCCTCAGAATCCACTTTTCTCACGATGTAATTTTTTGTCAAGTAATTTGAAAGTTTCTATCAAAGGGTGGGGTTAAGATAATAAACTCAGCTGAATATTGAATTTTTTAAGGTCACGTATCTGTTCTAAAAAGGCGGTAAAAATATGCGATGACGTCACACACTGTAATACTGTCAGAGGTACTGCTTTACGGCAGTTTCTAAAGCACTTCCCTTTTCCCGCAACGATTATGAGCCATTTCTTTCTCCTAAAATAGAAACCTGGATTAGAATCATAATTTTAAGACTGCATCAATTTAGTTTACATCAGTAAACAATCTGCTAGAGAGCAGTGTTCTGTTGTTCTCCTCATGCCTCTTCCTTTCTTGATCTCTACAGTCGGACCTTGATGCTGTGACAACGGACAAGTCTTCTTCCTCTGTCCTTTTCCCCTGCCTCTGTTCAGTATGTTCAGTGTTGTTAAATCATTTCTCTTTTTTTTTTATTAGTTACTGTTCTTATTGTGTTCTTGTTAGTGTGATGTTTGAATAAACTTGCCTGTTGCAATGTTGGTATAATGTTTGTATAATTACTGTTATACAACTGTTACTGTTTCAATGTGACCCAGACCATATTTCTCATTTCGTTCATCTCACACGTTTAACGGTGAATCGGTCCTAAAATATTGCATTTCCCATTCAGATAATAAAGATTAATAAAGATCATACACATTCACTGACTGAAGATTATGTAAGGAAAATGTACATTTCTCACTAGAAATGTCATTAGAAACGCGTTTAATGGTGTATCTGTCCTAAAATATTGCATTTCCCATTCAGATAATAAAGATTAATATAATGCTGCTATCCATTTTGATGGTAGGCTGGTACGAACGACCAGCTTCAGCGAGAACGTGACGTATTTCCCTTGCTCCAGCCTTCCAGTTTGCTATTTGTGTCTGACGAGTTTAAGAAGAAAACTATTTTGGAAAAAAGAAATAATCAAGTGTATAATGGTTGCCAGCCTTTACAGAAACATTAACATTGCAAGCCTTTTACATTGCAATAATATTTTGCCATTTTCGCCAATTTTTATTTCAACAAGTGCTGTCGTGTTTCTGTCGAGCCACGAGGGGTAGTAGCGGGCTAGTCATCATTAGCAACATAGCTTCTTTGGCAAACCAGCTTGAAAACACAACTTTACATTGAATTTCACGCAAAGCAAGACCATAAATTGGTGACCGGATTAAAGCAGCAATAAAATCAAGTGTGTAAGAGGATTTAAAATCGACATTACAACCCCCAACGTGGTACAAATACAAAGAAAATACAGCTCGATCCCCATTGACTATGGGCGCAGCCATCTTGTTTGCTAGTTGTACAGATCTGCTCGCTCTACTTTGAAAGCGACGAGATACTACGACCGAAAGGGGGCGTGCCTCAGTGAAATGCCGCAAGAAAGCTGGGAGATTGGCGACTTTACCACTTCGTAGGCCTGCATCCAAATGGATAGCAGCATAAGCTACGCCGTGTTCCGGAGCCGCGGGGGATTCTGGGAATTGGGGTTGTCAGTTGACAAATGGGGCTTTTGTTAACTTGTTTTGTTGTTAGGATTAAGTGGGGTTGATGGGTTCGGGATGTTATGTGGTTGTGTGTTGTTCTATTAACATTGTTCGTGTGTTCATTGTTGTGTTCATTGTTGTCGACACCGTCACCGAGAGTGACGTGACCATCGTTTCGTGCAGCTGTTCCGTGTTGAAGTCTCGTTCAATAAAAAACAACTCTCGTTGTCGAGCGTTCAATAAAAAACAACTCTCGTTGTCGAGCGTGCCCCCCCCCTACAAACGTGTCTCCCCCCCCCCTCAACAAACGTGTCCCCCCCCCCCCTTCAACTAACGTGTTCCCCCCCCCCTACAATCGTGTCGTCGTCGTCCCCCTAAACAAACGTGTCTCCCCCCCCCCCCCCCCCCCCCCTCCCCGGTCAACAACAGTCTACCTCCCCCCCCCCTCTCCACCTCAAGCTGGTGTGTAGTGAGCGTTCTGGCACCGATTGGCTGCCGTGCATCACCCAAGTGGGTGCTACATATTGGTGGTGGTTAGTGAGGTCCCCACTTCACTTTAGGCGTCTTTGAGTGTTATTAATTATTATTATTCTTCATGTTTAACCTCTGTTTTCCTTTTATTCCTAGTCTGTTTTACATAGTTTTGAATGATGACTATATGCTCTGTAAGGTGACCTTGGGTGTCTTGAAAGGCGCCTCTAAATTAAATGTATTATTAAACAATCGTGTCCACAATTTGCCGCGAAAGCCGTGAAACCCAAACCCCGAAACCCGCCTCCACAGCGGCACGCGTGGATACTGTAGGCATAACACGCTATTTTTTACGTTGAAATGCTACATATCCAGTGTTCATGGAGACGTACACGTCAACGTTTTTTCATGGCGACTGGGTTGGTGTACAGCACATAATGCAACATGTGCCTTTATTTCCGTCTGACCTTCTGTTTTATAAGCAACTGAACTACAGGTTTGATGAGTGCTTGTTAAACACTGTCCTAACGGCTTTGGTTCATAGAATGAACCTCCACCCCACTGATTATCTTTACCTTGTGACGTAGTGGCCCAAATTCTAAATTACGTGGGATGGAACAGGAAATGAATAAAAACAAGACAGATTGGAGGCCTGCTTATTTATTTATTAACTTTGGGCTGATTCTGCCTCATTGAGCTCGGTGAGGTCGCTGTGGTGTTCTACGCACCATGTTGAGAGAGAGAACGAAGGTGCGTGTGTGTGTTCGTGAGTGTGCTTTTCTGCGCCCTCAGATGGAGCGCATGCTCATACGTATAAACGCACCTGTCAATGTAGCGTCAGAGTGTGTGTGAGGGTGCACGTGTCTGTGTGAACTCTATTGTGGAGGTTTGGCCACCATGTTTTCTTTGCCTGTGTGTGAGGGTGCATGTGTCTGTGTGAACTCTATTGTGGAGGTTTGGCCACCGTGTTTTCTTTGCCTGTGTGTGAGGGTGCTTTGGTGTTTTTTATGAGTGTGTGGATGCATGCGCGCATGTATGTGTGTGGTGTGTTTGTGTGTGTTTGCCAGTGCCTGTGTGGATGCATTTGTGTGTGTGTTACACATTCAGGCATCTTTGCCTGAATGTGTGTGTGTGTGTGTGTGTGTGTGTGTGTGTGTGTGTGTGTGTGTGTATTAATGCTTGACTGTGTTTGTGTTGGTATGTGTGTGCCTGCGTGAATGTATTTGTGTTAGTGTGGGTGTGTGAGTGTATGTGTGTGTGTGTGTGCGCAATTGTTAATGTATGTGTGTGTTTGTGTGTGGGCGTGCTTGTTAATGCATGTGTGTGTGTTTAGGTGTGTGTGTGTGTGTGTGTGTGCGTGTGTGTGTGCGTGTGTGTGCCGGGCCAGCGGTTGCTCGGCAGTCTGCCCTGTCGCCTCGGCTCGGGTCTGATCGGTACCCAGCGACCAGCGGACCGGAGCCGGCTCAGCAGCGCTGAGAGTGCAAAAGCATGTCAGGCAACACACAGCTGTTTACACACCAGGCCGCAAACACGCCGCGCTGCTGCCACGCCTCGCTCCTGATGAATAATACACAGGCCAACAGACGGCCGCGGCTGCATGCGTGTGTGTGGCTGCCTGTGTGTGTGTGTTTTGCATAAATGTGTTAATTTGTTGTTTGTGTCTTTGTGTGTATGCGTTTGTGTTGGGTTCACAGCATTGACAAAAAAAAACACATATCTCGGGTTAGATTCAGCGTTTCTTAGCCCGTGGCTTGATCTTTCTTCTTTTTCACGAAAGACGAGAGTTTGAGGAATTCTTCGATGTAACATTCAAAGAAATGCTATCTCCGATGAAGCAGCAACAGCCCTCTTTCGACCTCAGAATAGATCTTTCTCACAGAGGCGTCGTCGTAGGACCCACACAGGTGTCGCCACTGAGACTAATTAGGGATCCGCTGCCTTTATGAACCAGGGCCTTGGTCCATGAACACTGTGTGACCCGTGATCAGTGTTATGAGCGTCACCTGTGTTTGTCCTTTGCGATGACATCTCAATGGAAAGACTCTACAGTCCGAGCCCGGTATGTCATCGTTCTCCTGGGTGGCTGTGACTCCCCGGCAACGAACGAGTTAAAATGCACTGAGGGAGAAAAAAAGAAAGCTTTGGTTTTCCCCTTTAATGTTGGCTTTAATTAAATTTTCAGCTCTAATTACAATTAAGCCACTTAGTATGTATAATAATGTTTGCATCACAGAGCAGCACAGATGCAGTCCATCAACGCAATTAAATATTAAAGCTGGCTGAGGCTGTATTAATAGCAATGTGGCGTGTGACTGAGACACTGTGTGTATGTGTGTGTGTGTGTGTGTGTGAGTGTGTGAGAGAGAGTGCGTGATTGAGTGTGTGTGTTTGTGTGTGTGTTTGTTGGTGGGGGCCAGACCGATGCAGAAGGGCCTCCCTGGGCAGGGTCTGTGTCGCCTGGAGACCCCCGGGCATGGCCCTCCTTTAGTGCCCACCGTGCCGCGACCACTGCGGGGATGACCTATATTCACCGTGCCTTCCTCCCTGCCAGAGAAGCATTAGCAAATGGTTGAGAAAAAAAAAAAACCTGTGCAGTGGATAGAAAAAAAAAATCCCCACGAGTGTATGAATATTCCTATGCTGCCGAATCGTCGTTAGTCTAATGCAAAATTAGTGTTTTGGCGCCAAATTATTCATGAAGGTGCAGGATGAGCGTGTTTTTTGGAGTTCCACTGATGAATTGCTGCGTTCACCTTCTCCTCTAAAGACTGCTGCTCTGATTCCTCCATCTTAACCTTTTTTTAAGCTTTGCCTCGACTGTCACGATGCACACACACACACACACACACACACACACACACACACACACACACACACACACACACACACACACACACACACACACACACACACACACACACACACAAACACAGGCAAATCCTGGACCGCACGCACACACAAAGTGACACATATGAAGGCGCAAACACTGCCGCCAGGCCCAGGCACACTCACTGAAGTACGGCACACATATGCATGCACACACACTGACACACACACACACACACACACACACACACACACGTGCACACAGATACATACACACACACACACTGATAGGCACACACACACACACACACACACACACACACACACACACACACACACACACACACACACACACACACACACACACACACACACACACACACACATATACATGTGCGCAGACACACAAAAACCCACACATTGACACAGACACATACACACACACACAAATATGTGCACACAGACACAGTCACACACACACACACACACACACACACACACACACACACACACACACACACACACACACACACACACACACACAGACACACGCACACACACACACACACAGTAGCTTGCGGCAACCCTAAATTTCAATGGGGCAGAAACTACTGGCGTATGACCACACCCACAATTTGTTTTTGTAATATGTATATATAATATGTAATATTATATTATAGATTTTATATATATATATATATATATATATATATATATATATATACACTTCACATCACTCACATCCGTGGTCCTTATATCCCCTTGTCCTGTGCACACACTTGCTTGAAAAAGTAGACATGGGAAACAAAACACAGTGTTTCTCTTTGAGCAACCACATAGCCATTATTTCTTTTCATGCCATGCTCGGGAGAAACTTATCTTGTAAGTTTTCCCCCTATCCTTCGTTTGTTGGATAATGTTTATGTCCGGTCTGTCTGGGCCAAGTTGTTTGATTTCTAACTAGAAACTCAACACTGTTAATCACAGGTGCAACACCACTTGCCATATCTGCATCTGATATGGAAACGATGAAGGCTATGCACGGAATAATTTGAGTAAAAACAACAGTCCTAGAATATGACCAAGGGGCAGACTACTTTACGACCA
>NC_082401.1:23178269-23180769 GCF_031168955.1 Gadus macrocephalus
TGATGAGGGGAAGTGCTGCCCTCTACTGACAACGACGAAAAACGGCGTCAAATAAGACAGAAAACGGACGAGACCGAATACGGATTGGTAAAGATAAAAAGCAGCTCTTTATAGTTGTCTAAGATACATCATTCATGTTACATTTGGTGTATTGCCAGATAGAAACACTCTCATCTGATTTTTAGAAGTCTACGCTTAGTGTTCAAATTTCGTTAAGTATCATCTTTTATCATTTTAAAACACACTTCAATAAATACTTTTTTTGTTTGTGTAATTTACACAAGACATACAATGACGGATGGCTTCAGTAACAGGGACAATATTATCTGGAACGGTAAGAAAGGCGTATAGAGAGAGACAGACCGATACGTAGGCCCTTTACTGCCGGTTCCAGATGGCCCAACACAGTAGGTACTGGCGGTACCTGCCGGAAGGGTCTGCACAAACAGGAGCGACAGGTAGCGTCACAGACTGGAGGGCAACACGGGGAGTTAGCTCTATAGGTTAAGACACATAGGTTAAAAGGACACTGTTGCAACCCGACTTAAAGTGCGCTGACTAGCAAACTTTCATCACCTCACAGTCAGAATAGGATTTTTTAAATGCTTGCTGCTTCTTAAGAGAGAGAGAGTCTGCTTCATGTGTATATATATATATTTGTCGGAATCAAAATTATGTTAGGCTTATGGACGGGCCTGTACTCCATGGGGAATGGCGTGTGTCAGCATTAGAGGAGGGTCAATCACATGAGAGCTGTGGTTTACAGCCAGACCACAGAGATTTGCCAGAGCAAACGTAAACATCTCAATACTGCGCAATGAACACGTCAATCTTAACTGTAGTGTCCCTGAAATGATGTTTCATGGTTTTGTTTTATTTAAGTTGTTTTAAAAAGAAATGTACAAATAAGAGCCACCCGGAGAGCTTTTCCAGAGAGAGAGACAAGGCGCCATGTCAGATAATTCTTTATGTTTAGCTTTGTTTAGCAATTTACATTATCTACTCCCACAGACACACACACATAGACACACAAATATAATAATAATATATATTAAAATAATGGGGGCTGATCATAATTAAAGTGACCTAATGGTTTCCACAACGCCTGTATCCCTACATCTACCTAAGCCTGCACACACAATACATGCACACACAGCAACACACACACCAAACACGAGCACAGGTAAGCCCAGATCTTTGACCCACATTGTGTTTCCCCCAGCGATCATGTAAACCGGAATACAGGAAGCAATATGACCCTAACTCATGAATAATGCAGACATGTCTGCTGGTTTGAGTAAGTAACCGTATCTAGTAGCCATACAGACTTGTGTTTGTTTGTGTGCATGAGAGTGTGTATGTGTGTGTTTGTATGTATGTGCATGCGTGCATGCATTTGCGTGTGCTTGCATGCATGTATGTGGTCCATAGTACAGGTAATGTGGCAAAAGCAATAGATAGGGGAGTCAGGAACAGGAGGTAATGGGTTTGGGCATCTAGGCATCACACACACACACACACACACAGCACACACACACACACAGCACACACACACACACACACACACACACACACACACACACACACACACACACACACACACATATATACGCACAGACAAACATACACACACGCACACCTCTGGGCCTCCAGTGAGCCACGATGTTAAAAATAGACCGCAAATCCGCGGGTGCTGTCACACTCTCTATCTCTCACAGCCAATTATGAAAGCTCTCAGGTGTTCACACACACGCGCACGCAGACACAAACACACAACACAAACACACACACACACAGTCAAGCGAGCACGCTTTTGAAACATCAACAGTGTAGGGTGGGATATAACTACCTCCTGGGGCTCTCACTCACTGGTTGCCCTCATAGGAACCTTTACTGTGTGTGTGTGTGTGTGTGTGTGTGTGTGCGTGTGCGGTGTGTGTGTGTGTGTGTGTGTGGCATAGATAAAAGATAGATCTACAGGGTCGAAGAGAGGCAAAGAGAGAGAACCTTGAACTGACAAATCAAAAGAGGAAGTTCTGGGGGGTAGAGGAAAGGGGATAAGGGCCATGTGCCAAGCAATACTGAGCAAAAAGGAAATGTTAAACTATAGCAGCACAGCAGAGCGAGAACTGCAGAGAAACTGTGTGTGGGAAAATGTCACACGCAAACATTATGAACAGTGTTTTCTTCGCGTGGCTGTTCTACTTTTAAACCTTGGCCTGGATAACTTGTTAGATTCCTTGGAATAGATTGTAGAAGTGACAAGGTTAAACTATTAAGACGCTCACTGCCTCGCTCTGCCTCCAGTTACCGGTAGAATGCTCACTAACATTTACCATGTCTTCTGAAACCTGCTCTCTTCACAGTTCATTTTTAATACGACGTCAAAATGCATTTTCCTCGGAGGCCTTGGAATGGCTAGTCAGACAGGAAGTGAGAAAGCGGGTTCTAAAATGTTCTTTGTAAAGTATTCCCATTTGAGGTCAGGTACTGAAACATT